>NC_054543.1:34270153-34365153 GCF_017654505.1 Polyodon spathula | reverse complement strand
AAAAGACACTTGTGCACATTTTCCACCTCTCTCTGACACATACCTTGAACAAATTAATGAAATCTGAAAAATCTGTTTTGCTCAGTGTGTCTGCACAGTCAGGAAAAAAAAATTGGCGAAAGGATATTTAATAAAAAAAATCCCTAAAAAATGTCTTGCTCTAAAATGATTTATGCTTTTTTTTTTCTTCAAATCCACTGTTTTACCTGGATTATAAATACAATAAGGCCCTTTAGGGTGACCGTATACATCGAATATACGATCTTCTCAGCCCTGAGGGGTCTGTATATTCGATGTATACAGACAACCTCCCGGGCCTTATTGCATACCTATATGAATAGTATAGCACAGGAAATTCTCTTTATAACTTACATTGTTATGATGCAGTTTATCTATTAGAAACCTACAAAATATAACGTACATGAATGCGCATTTCATATCCCATAGGTAAAGGTCTTAAAGCTAACAGGACCTTTAACTCACTTTAAACGCATTAATATGTGACGGTCATTACCATAGATAATTTACCATAGCGACTATATTTGACTATAGCATGCTACTACTACTTTGTATGCCTTGTCTGTTTCAGGAAGTAGTGAATGAGTTGGAGGCCTTTGCAGAAATCATTGCAGAGCTTAAAACATTTGAATCGCCAGAAGTAGCAGAGTTTTCCAATAAATCGTGCTTGCTTAATGAGGAGCTAAACACCCTCAGCAGAAATATAAGCTCCAGAGTTGAAATCATGAAAGCCTATGTAACATTTTTTAAATCTGCCAAGGAGGTAAGTTGAAGTTCTAGTAAATCAATTCTGCAATTTGTATGGAGATACTTTTACAAATGCATTGTTATTGAACCATAATGGTAGGATTGACCTTCAGGTCTTCATCTTCCAAATAATGAATGAAATACTAAAATACTTATAATGTACGTAATGACGAATAGAAATGATTTTCAGATATCATCATATTGAAGAATTGTTTGTTCGCTTTTCTACACTGTGAAGGTTGACGATCATATACAGAAACTGGAGGAATTCTACAGTTCCAAGCCTATTGAAGAAGACAACGAAGAGAACAGTAAATCCATGATGGAAATAGCCGATGCTAAATGGCAATCTCTTTTGGAAAGATTTCTTACAGTGCAGGACTTGGGACATAATTTTATCAATTCATCAAATATGGTAAATATTTCAGTACTACAACTGCAGATAACACTTTTTTTTGTATTATTTATTTATTTTTAATGAATTGTACATTTGAGTGGATTTTGCACTGTTCTTGTATTTGTTGTTATATGTAAGGCTTTTTATTTTCAGTTTTTTTTTTATTTCCCCCCAGAAAATATTTTGTTGGAATTTATCAGTGATTATTAATAAATAAATAAATAAAAACTGTGAAAATATTTGCTGTACTTGTCCAGTTTTAAAGACCAATGTAAGCTTCTATTCACTGTGACTGTCTGGGTGACCATGCAGGTAAAGGTAATCTGTTGCAGTGATAAAGTACAGTACTAAAAAAAATCTTTCAAAACTAAAAATGAAAGGAACTTGAGTATTGACAACACGGCTGTAATGTAATAACAGCTGATATGGAGGAGGAGTCATACCAATGCATGCTGAAAGTGGAAAATGAACAGTTCTAGTTGCATAGATTATAAAGATAACAAACTAGCTCTAGTTACTTTTTCCAAAGACATAATTTTGTTAAAAAATTAGCTGAACAAATTGATCTGCTACCCCAATATTATTTACTATTTGCTTCAGTAATAAACTGTCGAAATACATACAGTACAATATCACTATGGTTTATTAATCATTTAATTGTCAGAGATTGGACAGACTTGCTGTTTAGTGTAAATAATGTGTTTGATTCCAACTGCATTTTTATTTCAAAATGAACAGAGCTCAACTGTTTAATTACTTTTTTGTTTGTTTGCTGGAAATGATATAAAGTTTGTTGATGTGTATATTTCTCTGTGATCTGCAGGTAAGTGAGAGCCTGAACCTAAATGTGAAAACAGCCGTGGCTGTTGTGGAAAACACCAGAGAAGATCTCAGTAAAAAGAAGGTAGCTCTAACAGAGCTGTGGACTACCTGGCAGCTTCGAATGAACCGGCTGACGTCTGTGAAAAAGCAGTGGAGATCGTTTAAAGAGCAACTTAAAAAGGTGAGGAAACTATAGCCCCTTTGACACTGGCACTCCTACCCGGGTTACAGTCCCACGTAGTGTGAAACCACGTACCAGGGTCATACCCGGGTCCCAGAGACCCACCTCAGGATACTTATGTATTTATTATATATTTGATTGTTAAATACATTGTTTGTCAATCTCATTTTATTTAGACTGTACATGATTTGAAGACCGTGGAGGATGTTCTTGCACCAGAATCCAAAGTTGAGTTGGGAAGTAATCTTCTGGTTGCTACCCAACTCCTGGACAATTTCAACCAAGCAAAACCACAGTATCAGGTGAGGTTGTTGTTAAACTAATACAGTCTTTGGTATGTACAATTTGCATTCACACCCACAGCTTTTTGCAGGATGTCACAAATTATATCAATCATAAAAACTAATATGCTCCAAAAGGCAGGGTATCTGATCTTTCATACCAGATAGCAGATTTCCCTAATGTTTTAAATGTTTCCCATGATGGTCTGCATGTCCCCAATGCATGTTTGCGGAACACATACCTTTTAATAAAATCTCGTCGTCTTCTCATTTTTTTCATAGCAATTAAATGCTGAGGTAGAGTACATGGTGAAAATATCAGAGTTACTGGCTCTGAAAGGAATCCCTGCGAAGGAAAATAATGAGAAGGTTGCAGAGCTTCTGCACATCCATCAGCGAGTGAAGAAGATGATCAATGAGTATGAAGCAGTCCTGAACAGGACTGTCAAGTTTCTTCAGCTCTTTGATGAGGTAAACATAGTCATTATAGGGGTTCATGTGTGCTTTAACTTTTTGATTACACTATCACAGCATGTGTTAACTGTCTCTCCGTTTCATTTTTCTGCAACACACAGTTACTCATTACAAATAACTCTACATGTGTTTTAACATTTAAGTGCCACAGGGAGGTATTTGCATAGGATACTTTGCAGAGCTGTTAAAGGTTATACTTTTGAGGTGATTTAATGATAGTCCTAATGTAAACTATTTACAGCTTGTTAGCTACATCAAAAGTTGTTAAATGTAACTGAGGTAACACTTTTTCTTTTCTTTTCTATAATAATGGAATTATTTTCTGAACATTTTCAAGCTGGAGAATCTCTTGAAATCAGAACCAGTGATTGCATTCCATGATATTAGTCAAGCCAAGATCCAGCTCAAACAACATCAAGGGAAACAGACCCATATTCGACACCTCTATAAACTAGCTATTACCATAGGAGTGGATATTACCACTAGTGTACAGCAATCAGTAAGTAATACAGTGAAAGTTTCAGAATGTCTTTTTATAGTACATGGTGTTAATCCCATTCCATGAACAGATTTCTTTCCCTATTTGCAGAGCGCTCTGGGCTTTTCTGTGCAGCAGCTTCAGAAAAAGCTGGAGGCGCTTGAGGCTGCGCATGTCAGGTGGAGCACAGCAGCAGACAAATATGAGGAAAACCTTCTGAGCAATGTGCATCACTGTTCAGTGAAAGAGGAGATCAGTGAGGTATGTCTATTCAAATAAAGAAAGTAAGGCAAACTGCAGAATTAGCATTGGAAACCTTTACACTGCATTGGAATGGTTAATGAAAGTGAAAGGGAGGACTTCAGAAAACATTGGTCCCCCGAGTACAAGCAGTAAAAGCAAGCCACGGTTCGAAGCTGCCGGTCTTTGCTGGGGCCAAGATTGAACGCTAGCCTTATGTGCTCCTGTGGCAGTTAGAGAGGAAAACCTGTCGTGACTAGTTTGCTTCATTGCGCTTCAGTGACCACTGGTGGCAAGGAGCTCGGTGAGCCCAGGCAGAGGCTCACCAATCTAGGCTGTTGCCTCCAGGGTTCAGTAGCTTGAATTATTTGTTGCTGAAAAAAGCCATTTGTCTTGACAGCAGGAGCGGAGGTTACATGTTGATCTTCAGTCATGCTGATCAGCAGGTGGATTGCACTGCTAAGGCAACATTCAAATTGGGCATTTGGAGTAGAATTGTTTAAGTATTTTGGTCTTACCATGCTATGAGAATAATCGTAAAGTTAATTCAGTGCCAGTTCTGTTTAATTTATGGAAGTTTACATTTACACTTTAGTATATTGTGTACTATAAGTAATCATATATTTGTATTTACCAGTTTCATTGCTATTGCATTATTATTATTATTATTATTATTAGTAGTAGTAGTAGTAGTAGTAGTAGTAGTAGTACTACTACTACTTTAATAGTACTTTTCTTATTGTCTCCGATTTATTTGTATGGCTTAGATGGCAAATGCAAATCTAGTCTGACTAATGTGTTCTTTGCCAGTGTTACTCTGTTTGAAGCCTCCTCCCCCTCCCCCCTCTGTCATCTGTCATTCCTTAGGGGTTTTATTTGGGAGAATGGGGGTGTCATGCATGTCATACTGACACATATTCCAAATAAATGTTGACCTGAGTTTAGCAACCCTTTTGTCTCTGATCTACATTGACTCAAGAAGAGCATTTAACTGTGGTATTGATGGAAACTAATAACTTGTCACCATTCTAGATGTTGTAATCTTATTTCAGTGTCTTTGCCTCCCTCTCGAGGGCTAGTTGATGACATTGCCTAGAAAGTGGCTCAGACACTAAAAGGAGAGTAGGCCCAATTGAGACAGCGATCCCCAGAGTAGCACGTTGTGTGGCAGCCCTTTTAATACAGTCCGCTTCAAAGCATGGGTTAGATATTAATATTATTTCCCTTAAGTTGTTTAGCAACATGCAATTTGACAATCATCAATCATGCTTTATCATAGCAGATTTAAAAATGTAATGTACACTATTTTTGAGTGTTTGTTTTGGAGTTGTTTGTTACTTGTTTGATAACATTATCAGTTGTATTTTGTCATTATTCTTCAGAAATATTTCCAAGTGTATTGATTTTTATGGAAATGTCAGGCTACAGGTGTATAAAATAGAATATATAAACCGCCTGAATTGTATTTACAGTTCTTTCATGCGTACAGTAGAAGGCACTAGTTTTAGGTTTATCTGGTGAGTCATTTGGAGATGATAAAGCATAACACAAGCAGTCCAACAGATTGTTAGCAGCAGAGTTCTTTCTTTGTCTGCTCAGACTGTGGTAGTGGTTGAACAAAAAGGTTATTTAAATGCACACTGGTTCTATAGTGAAATTATTTGTGGAAAGTTGTTGGTAAGTTAAATATTCCACCCCTGCATATATATGGAGTACAGTACTGTGATTCTGCAGTACTGTGATTCAGTATGCTATTTTAATTATGATGCTTAAAAATATGCATTATAGATTATATATTTTAACCAGTGATGCATTTTATTTTCTTATCAACATTATCTTATTTTAATCAACATTTTAAAATTGAAAATGTATTTCCAGTTTTATTTGTTAATCTTATTAAAACATAAAAATAATAAAACAAATAAATGCAATCTTTTATATGATGATTATCTTGCTTTTAAGGGACTAGCCTGCCACCCAGTGTTTTTGCTGAGCTTTGTCATGGGGGTTGAACTACCAGCACTATGACTTTCTTGTACAAAGATCTCATAGATGCAGACACATAATTTACCAATGTATATAAGATAAAACAGTGATTTAGAGCTTATCCAGCAGATAGGGTTTTGAAAATTATCTAGATCTTCAAAATGTTCAGTAATGCTAAACCCAAATCAAGTTTAGGTAAAGAAATTTCAGTTCTTATAAGCCAGATTATGAAAGCTAATATACAAGACAGCTAAAACACATAAATCACTCTCCATTTTCAAAGAAGTGTTTCTAAACCTTGCAGAAGGTGCCCCTTTCACTGTAGCTTTAAAATAAATAAATACATTCTCTTCTGAGAAATTAACTTCTCAGAGAGCTCTAGTCTAGTGGTGTGAAATCAGTTAACTGTCTGTACTTAACTCTATTGAAATGTATGATGAAATTAGGAGTTGCTGTTAAATTGGCAGATTAGCTCCTTGCCATCATTAAGAAGCTGTTTAAAGCACTCTGCTATATGAAACTAGCATTAGGTGTTGAAATAATCTTCATTATGGGACAGGACAGTAATAATGATAAACAAATTGCTTTATAGGAAGAAATTCAGATTACATAGGAACACTGCACACAGTACCATTGTCAGTAAGTTATGCATAATTTAGAGCACTAGATTTAAGTACAGTACTGTGTTTCATCTTAGTCTAACATTTCTTCCAAAGTAAAATCCCATTTACTTTTTAGACTTTAATTGCAGTGTTACTTCTAGTGCTAATACCTGCATGACAAAACAACGCTATTATCTCATCCCCCAAGCTGTTTGCTTCTGATGACATGCTCAGGTCTCCTGTAACACCTTTCGTTTATGTTTAAGTAAACAGCCTGGCACTTTAGATGCTGGAAAGCGTTTCCAGTTGCTGCTGCTTATCAAGTAGTGTACCAGCTTTCAGTAAAAAGGACTTGAAAACAAACATTTCTACAACAAAATGAGACAGTTCAATGTGAAACTTGTGGCTTCTGTAAACTCTCTTAAAACACTTAATTTTTGTTTATTTATGAAGTTGAAATCATTTGAAATTAAAAGTGGCACATGTTCAAATGATACTGGAGCAAGGTATGGTAAATGTGGTATATTATAGGCTTCCTTTTCACAGACCCTTATGAAACCCTTATCTTATCCATACTGCATAGTGTAAGGACTCCCATTCCATGATAATGACACTCCAGATAGTTAGTAACAGCTGTGTCCATAATTAGTCAGATGCCAGGAGCAAGCCATTGGCCATGCGGCAATGGTCTTTTAGGAAATCAACCTTAGTGTGTTGAAGCATGAGGTATTCAACTTGTGAGTTTTATTTTTCTGTGAAATGGTCAGAGCCTCAATAATGTACCTGAGTTTCGTTTCTCTGTGAACGGTAAAAGAAAAAAGTTCAGCATTGACTCCAAAATGTAAAATGAAAGACTATCAGCAGCAGCAGCTGTCCCCAATTGACACATGAGCCATCCTCAGAGACAACATGATCCCCTTGCAAAAGTCTTCCTACCATACACAAATGACTCTGCTGTATACAAATATTCAGGAGCAAGCAATTAAGTCAACCAAAATAAACCTCTCCTCATGCTTATTAGTCACTATGTTCTGTTTTGTGAATTTTTCAAGACACTTTAAACTTGTTAACTGCATTGCTACTTCAACACAAAACCTTAGACGAAGACTAGCAAAAAGGTGGCCTAGGATTTCAGTACCATCTTAAATTAAGCTTTTAGAACCATCAATAGACTATTTCCCCCTATGGCTGGAAGGAAAACATTCAGCATGGCGCTATTTAAAGACTTGCAGCCAATAGAGCAGGACAGCTCCCAAAAAGGTCACTGTGTAAACTTAAATATATATACATATATATATATATATATATATATATATATATATATATATATATATATATATATATATATATATATACATTTAAAACCTTTAATTTAATTTAAAAGATTGAATGTCACAACAGACTTCAGTAATTTTGCTGTACTTTTTATTGAATCCACTTAGTGCAATAGATGAATACAACATTGAAGAAGTCCCCTTGTTGAAAAATGTGGACTTTGGTAGTTTTATTCAGGTTTTAAAATTAAGCAGTCAAAGTTGTGGATTATGTATGCAGTTCATATTTTGGAATAAACTTTTTTTTTTTTTTTTTTTTTTTACATTTTAGCTTAAGGATTCGTTTAAAGACCTCAAGAAGAAGTTCAACAATTTGAAATTCAATTATATGAAGAAAAATGACAAGTCACGAAACTTGAAAGCTGTCAAAAACCAGATTCAACAGGTTGACATGTATGCAGAAAAAAATCAGGTAAGAAGGAAGAAGAAATAACTAATAGTGTTTTAGTGGAAGTTGGTAAAGCAATATATCAATTAATGTAAATATTTTTTACATGTTTACTCTTAATCCTTCTTTACGTCTGCTATAGTAATCTTGAATCAGTATCACTGTCAGTGTCAAGCTTGTGTAAATCTATAGGCCTCCTTTAGGCCTAGTGCTAATGGTACTCTTCTGTGCTTAGCCCACCAAGAGACATATTTTGGGGGTGAGTTTACAGATCATTTTTTCTTATCCTAAAATGCAGGTCACTGCAGCTGTTCTGTAAGCTTTACTGGTACAGTTTATGCTAGCAGTGTGATTTGAGGTGGGGGCTGCTTAGCTGTATCATATTGACAAAGCATTAACTATGGTACTATAATAGACATTGCAAAATCTGAACACATTTGAGTGCAGAAAAGACTGAGAGGCAACACTGTCTGTTTTTTTTTTTATATAATCTATTCAAGCACCACATATAAATCAATATAGAAAACAAAAAACAAACCACCCTAAGTTGTTTCTAGTTGCATTTGTATAAGAGTGTGAGCTAATTAAATCAGTATATATCTCCAGTAGTTAACTATTGCATTTATTTAATCTGATTTAAAATGTAGATGCTAAAGAAGAAAATAAGTAACTTTGCAACAAAAGTTTCTGCTGGCACTGAGAAGCCTGTCCTTGGAAGTATCCCAAGAGAAATTGAGGAAGCTGTGAATGAGCTTCAAAAACAGGTGGTTGATTTTGACAAGACAGTGGAGGAATACAAGCAGAACCTGGACATGTCAGTGCGTCTGCAGCAGGCCATGGAGGAGGTATGTGGGACAAAGAGAGCCAAATCCATCCCTATACTGAATACCTGTACTGTATTTCGTTTTTTAAATAAGGACAGTGAAGCTTTATGTGCAACCAGACCTTACAATATTTTAAAAACATTGTAATCACAGTCACAACATCCAGTGTCTAACAAACAATGAAAAGAGTTACAGAGATGTATAGTAGCAGTACGTAAGAACTCCTGTCAAGCTCCCTGCCGTTCGTAATCAGTTTTTTTTTCAAATATATCTAAAATTAATAAAAAACGTAAAGTATTCCAACCTCGTTTTGTAAATTGATAAAGTAGGGCACAGCAGCTGGATGGGAGACCCCCCCTCTCCCCCCACTGTTTACACATAAATAAGCCCCTAACACCTTCTTGAACTGCCTCCAGCCATCATTCTGGCAGGAAATCCTGGAAACATTTTATGCGCGGCCCAGGAGATTCTACTCATGTTACAAACTTTGAGCTGAATTCCCTGAAGCTTCTTTTTTCTTTTCCAAACTCAGCTGATTGATGTGGCATTTCTGTTAAGTGTGAATCATACTTGTACTATTCTGTTGTGTGTATTTTTAGTGTTGTGTCTTACAAGTATGGCTTGTATTTTATTAATGTGGCAGTACAATTAGGCTATTTTTGAAAGTTATGTAGCATCTTGTTGACCTTTTCATGTTTCATTTTGCCAAATATAAGAAGCACATACATTTCAATGGCGATTCCTGGTATGTTTTAGCATTTAACTGTCTGTGTGTATTATCTGAAAACATGTACAATTCTAAAAAGAAAACAACCTCAGACTGTTTGTTTATTTATGACCTTAATTAGATGCTTTTAGAGCTTTGACAGATTAGCTAGCATTATATTTAAACTGTTGTTAAACCTTTTAAGGTGTTTTTGTTAGAATTACAATAATCATTTATGAAAGTGTGTTTTCTTTGTTGATAAGTAATAATGCCAACTACATTATTTTACCATTATTTCAAAATAACTTGTTTAATTAATCTCAATATCTTAATTTCTATTAAAGTATCATTTTTGGTGTGAAGAAGCAAGTGCCACCATTGTGCGAGTGGGGAAATATTCTTCAGAATGCAAAACTAGAGAGGCAGTAGGCATTCTTTACAAGCAGTTTGAAAAGTTTGTCTGGCCTACAGTGCCTCAACAAGAGGAAAGAATTAACCAAATCACAGAACTGGCTGTACGTTTACATGGTGAGAACTGATTCAATATTTCATTTTATGTGATGCAAAAATATTACAAAATATGTGCATACTAATGATTAGGCCTACTGTGTAAAAGCACAAAACTCTGTCAACCTCTCTTTGTACAGCTTGTAGTAGAGCTTGTAAAACTTTCTGAATGAAAACATCACTTTTTATTTGTTCTTTAATGAAGATTAGTAAAATCTGATTCCATTATATTCAATATGGTTACGTGTTTGTGTGTGTGTTTTTTTTTTTTTACCAAGGTCCTGAAGAAGGGAAGAAGTTTATAGAGAAAACAGTTACCAAACACAAGGAAATGCTGGAGTCTATTAAGGAACTGTGCAATGGTCTAAGAGATCTTGAAGAAAAACTACAGGTAGAGAATAATAAAGATGCCAAAAAATCTTTGAATGTCACAAAAGTTTTAAACAATTTAGGACAAATTACACCGTGTAACAATTTTTTTTTGTTCCTGGGTAGTACGTGTTATTTCCTAATTGCTTATGCCTCAAAAGTATAGAAAATGGCTATTATTCCCCACAGACTTTGCTTTTGTGACCAGGACAGTGATATTTCAAAATATCACAATTTCCAATGGGAAAACGGGCAAATGTGTGTCTTCGTTCACATAAAGTCAGCAAAAAACAACATATGAATCCAAATTAACATGTATTTATACTAAAGTAATACAAAAACGACTACAAAAGATTTAGAAGTGAGTAGTTTTTCGAGATTTACGATTAAACTGTATTTACATTACAGTAATATACATTATACTGCAGTAGAACTAATGGAAAGCAATATAAAACAATATGAAATGTACATCGACTCAGTGACCCATATTGAAAAAATGAAATTACATGACGGGAATATAGATTCTTGGGCTTGGCAGCTGTAGAACTCCTAAACAGGCCCATACACGTAAACATAGACTTAAGTATCAGGAGGGTTTCAAATACAAAGGCACAATAGAAACTATTAAAAATAAGAACGATCCAATTAATCTTTTATACAACAATAACCATTTCTCAGTTATTGTATTTAAAGACAATGTCATAATTAAGAAAGAGAATCAAAATAAATCGAAAACAGCACAAATAAACCAGTTTAAAGTAAAGGATAAAATGCAAAATAGAGGATTTAACATGAACAGGACAGCGAATTCAAAACAGAAAGATAGAAGACACAAAAATGGAAATGGTACCAAATACACTAAAGATGAGAGAGAAGACAAAGCGTTTAATTTATGAAGTAAAATTTTAACCACATCCCAAAAAGCAGTATTGAATAAAGGACTTAAGTTTATACTGACTGAAAAATAAATCGATAAAGATAAACTGGCCACCGAATTAAAGAAGTGGGAGAGACGCGTAGGATTAACAGAATATTTTTTCAATGGAAATATCTCAGATTCAGAGGGTAATTATGAGCATGGGATTAAGGTTAATAGTACAAGCATGTGGACTCCTCCAGATGGAAGAGACAAGTGGTATATTGAAGTAGTTAAACAAGAAATTATAGTAGGACTGAAGAAAAAATGTAAACTCAATTTAACCAATATTGAAGAACAAGCTATGACTAAGTGTTAAATGATGATGACATAAGTATAAGACCAGCAGATACAGGTTTGGGAATAGTGGTAATGAACACAGAGGACTATATGAAATCTGTAGAATGTGAATTAACTAATATGGATACATAGGAAGAAGTTAAAAGCAATAACATCAGTAAGTCGGTAAAAGAGGTTAAGGAAATTGCAGAGAGACTATACAATAAAGGCATTATATCAAAAGTATTAAAAAAAATAAATAAATACATGCAGCCACATAACAGCAGTACTGGCTCCTCAGAGGAGGCAAGTCTGTTATAAACTCCTATCTGCTATTAACTACAGAACTATCAGTAGCAGATCACGTGATCTCAGCACAGGTTTTAATTGGAGGAGCAACTTTATCCTCCCGCCCCCTACTGAAGTACTTTTTTTTCTGAAGGAGATTTTTAAAAGTCACCAGAAAAAAAAAAAAAAAAAAAAAAAAAAAAAAAAAAAATCAGAAATCATCCTAACGGTAGGACAAATTAAAAAACTTGACAGAAAGTTAAATATGAGGCTAGCATGTGTGGATAATGGGAGTTGTCGTTTTCGTCTGTATTTTACACCCTATACTGTCTTGTGACACCTGTAAGTCAATAATAATAATAATAATAATAATAATAATAATAATAATATGAAAAGTGTTGCCAGTCCAAATACAATAATAAGGTTCTATTGCTGCTGGGAGTTTAACGGGACCCACCAGCCGCCACTGCAACCATTTAAAGTTATTGATGCACAGTAATATTATTATTATTATTATATTATTATTATTATTATTATTATTATTATTTTTTTTTTTATTTTTATTTATTTATTTATTTATTTTTTTAGAGTGATTTTCTAAAGCAGAACTTGGAATCTTCTGTGGATTTGAAAGTTGATAATCAACAAAATGTAAAAATAAATAAAGCACAAACTGTAAAAGGAGAGACAAGTTTCCAAGAAACCCCAGAAAGGCTAAGTGTAAGTTTTAAACCTCTACCGTTTCCAGGATCAGTTTACAATTAATCAGCTTTGCTGATGATGAGCTATGGAAACAGAAAAAGTGTGTACAAAACAAAATATTAACAATGCATTTCAAGTAGTACATAAATTGTACTGGAATGGCATGTATTACTTGCATATGTAGTTCAAGGCAATTAAAAAATTATTGCTTTTTATACAGATCTTGATAGTTCAGATTATCTCTGTTTTATCTTATTTCTTCAGGTAGAATTGAATGAAGAACCAAATAGATCAGCTACATCTGAAAGCATTAAGGCTGTACATGACCAGACCTCAAGCAATGGGAATAGTATGTTGGATAAAAAGTCATCTAAGAAAGTTGAAATCTGTAAAAAACCAAGAAGTCAGGAATTATCAGATAACGTCAAAAATCATCAAGATGTTTTGTCTGAGAATAGATCGTTTACAGAAGAAACTTATTCTGAAACAAACACTGTCAGCAACAAAGTACAGGAACAGAACTTCACCACAGTGCAGAGGCAAGAGCAGCAGCTGAGCACAGTGTACTCTTGCACACAAACTATCCGTTTATCAGCCTCTCCTATTGATCCAGGGAGAAGGATAACTTCTCTTCATCAGACAGAGAACTGGGCTCAAGGCACCCAGACTTCATCTTCCCCTGCTGGCACTGAGGCTTCACGGTTTCCACACATTCAGGAAGAATTTAAAAGAATGGACAAACAAGGCCGTAGGCATAGCTCTAACAATAATAGAGATACAAAGAATGATAAGGTATACAGATACCTTCAGTCATCAACTTTAAATACACAGGTATGTTTTTTTTAAGCATTACTTTCATGGTTGCCGTTAGTTACTATAGTTGTTGAAAATACCCTGGGAATTTTTTACAAAGTACATATACCAAATGTATTGTAAAAAGAAGCTTCAAATAAACTGATACTAGCAATGTTAGGGCTCCTTCCTGCACCTTTTTTTACCTGACCCCTTGCTAAACAGGAGCACTGTACATTTCACAGTTTATCCCATGTTGAATTCATTTTTAGACCAATGTATAGATAGGCGAACAATACAGCCATGTACTATAGGAACACATTTTACAGATTTTTTTGACTGATGTCATTTTCATAAAAAGCTTTTACGAATGACATTTTATAAATATAACTACTACCCATTTTGTTTTTTTATGGAACAGACCAAAGATGAAGACTTATTGCACAGAGAGTTGCCTCATTCAGTGCCCGATGATTTCCTGTCGCAAGATGCAGCAGATATACTTCATGCTGCCACAGAGGACAGTGGACTGGCTGAGGGGGGCTTGCAAAATGAGCTTCTCACTGATGAAACCTTGTCTGTTGATGAGTATGAGTGCCCATCTCCGGATGATATTTCTTTACCTCCACTCTCTGAGACCCCAGAATCCAACATCCTTCACTCTGAAACAGACCTCGAAGATGGCTTTTGTCTCAGTTCTCACAGCTTGCATGTCAACACATCCAGTCAACAAACACTGTCACAATTTGGCAATAACAGAATGACTGACAGTTTTGACTTCTTAACACCTGTTGCTGCTGCTGACACCCTAAACCACAGACGAGAATGGGTTTCTAGTCAGTCTGAAAGCTATCCTTCACCTCCTGGGGGGCTGTACCCTAAATTTAAATCTGAGTCATCCTCATTTGTTCGCAGTCCCTTGATGGTGCCTGCACCTGGCATTGTTTCTGATACACTTTCTAGCATATTAAAAAGCAAACCTGCAAACAATTCTTCCGTTTCTGGCACATTCAGTGAATGCCGCGAAACACACTATGCTCTGCATGAGAGTTTCACTGAGACACAAGAGTGTTTGCAAGACCCTAACAAATGTATGGCAAGTACTGGCAGCCTGCATGCTTCATCTGCCCCACTAACAACAGATCCCCCGGCCCATAAATCAGAACATGATACAGGTTTCTGCAAGCCGACGACCATTCGAGAGGAGATAAGGCTTCCATCGGGGACCAGAGCCATGAGCAACATAACTGGCCAGGGCCCGAACTTCTCCAGGCTGTTACCTAATTCTACTGTAGTGGAAGGTTCCCCTATAACCTTGGAAGTAGAAGTAACAGGATTTCCAGAACCTACTTTAACATGGTGGGTAGCCTATAATAAATCATAATGAAGTACATCTATGGCCAAAAGTTTAACATCACCTTGAATTGTAAGATTGAGACATCATAATCATTAAAAAAAAAATAAAATCTACAAAATGATATCGCAAATGTCTACCGGAAGCCATAATCATAGTACAGTATTTCATGTTAGATTTTGAAATGTCGTTTTTCAATTTTTGTCAGTCTTTCATTAAGAATATGAAAAACTACATATGTAATTCAATATGTTAACATAACATTATTTAGCAGGTTTCATTCGACTTTATGAAACAAAATTAATTAATTCAATAGGGTCATACAAAACTTTTGGTCATAGCGATACAGTTGAAAGCTACCTCTAGTCAACAAGTTAATCCTCCTTTTAGCATTCTATAAAGATACAGAAAGCATTCAGAATGATCACATAATCTATTTTTTACCATTAAGATATCTTACTTAGAAGAAAAATAAAAGTTGGGTGAAACTGTTTTGTCAGACTATATTGTTTAATGTAAGTAAAACATTTGCAAAACAGAACCATTAAACAATATTAATAATATGATACATATATATTTTTTGTGTTACTGTTACAAAATGCTGTCAGCTTTTAATAGAGAATGATCACAGTGTGTCTGCTGGATTGAAAATGTAATCTCCAGAGTAATTTTATCTACAGAATACCACTTATCAGACCCTGTGATAGCCTGAGTGAGCTCTGTGTAATATGCTGGTGTGGCAGGTGGACAGAGATAAGGAATAAAAAAAAATTTAAAAAGTTTTCCAAATAACTGTTAAAATATCCATTGATGATTACATTTGCAAGATTTTAAAACTGCAAGAAAATTATTTATTATGTCTAGTTTTATAAAACCAAGGTTTTAATTACCTGAGAAATATTATGGGACTAGTTTTGAATTTGATTTAAATGTGTTTTTAACATTTCTCACCCTTACTAAAGATTTTTTTAGCTGATAAACTAATATACTTTAGCTAATTTATATGGTTAATAATATTCCAGAAGGGGTAAAAACTTAATTTCTAAAATTCAACCAAGCGAATACTTCATTATATTGTGCATTTTTTAATACAACTAATTCTAACTTAATTAAGGGTTTTGTCATCTATCAAATGTAATGATTTAAAGGCATTTTGAACATGTAGTCTAATTGTGTGACTTGAAAATTCACTCTTTGCTTCAGGTACAGGAATGGACAAAAACTGACCAATGATGAACACATAGAACTTTCACAAAAAGAAGGCAAACACAGTTTATTCATTAAGAAAGCCATTGATAGCGATGCTGGCCTCTATGTTGTTCGGGCCAAAAACTCTAGTGGTACTCTGTCTTCTAGTGCAATCCTGCAAGTGAAAGGTAACTGGCAACCCAATTTTACGCACACAATTAATACGGACTGGCTCACTTGTTTTGGTACACTGTGTGTCGTCTTGTGGCTAATGTACCTGTTGTTAACTTAGTTACTGCCATTTTACACCACTGGACTTGTTAAGCTTTTAACTTAAGATGGACACTCTTTACAAATAGTATTAAAGTGTTTCACTGTGCACGAAAATAATTATCTTCAATCAAGAAATATGTATTAATAATATTGAATTGTATTTGTAACCATTGTTTCATTGTTTTAAGAATATAACAAACACTGATGTGTTCAAACTAATTTGTAAACCTTTTAATGGAAAGATTGCTTTCGTTCACATTTAAAATATACTGTATGCTGCACCACAGGGTAAATGAGTGGCTATTATTATTAAATGAGGACAGAGCCTGCAATATAGCTGTTGAGCTTGCAACAATATCAAAATGGTTCCAAATCATGGCAGATGAATAAAACCCCTAAATTTTTACCCACTGGATATCAGATTTTAAATTAAACTTAAAAAAAAAAAACATATAATTATTGTGGACCTGACATCAAAATATAGTAACCAAGTATGATGACATTCACTCTGGATATGTGGTACTGTCAGTGCTCTAGTTAGGGTTGAAAGTAGTGGTTCAAGATGCTGTTTTAAGCTATTTTTCTTCTGCTATTTTTTTTCTGAAGACTTTAAAACAAATTCTCCTAACGCTCATTTGTTAGAACAAGCCCTTTTGTAGTTCTATCTATTTAACACATGCTGTGCAATCCTGCTTTACTGAAACAGCTTACTTAGAGAGGGTGCCTGCCTTATACAGAAGCATTAGGGGAGGGGAAGGAATAGGAACAGTGAAGCTAATGGTAGAAAATGGATGTTCAGCTGATGACATCACCATGTAAATGTAGCATTTGACACCTTTTGGGTGACTGCAATGCTTCTACTAAACCTGTAACTTAAGCTGTAAATCTCTTAAATTGCTGCTAATCTTTGGTACATGTCAAAAAATTTGGTGACGGGTATAATGTAAATTCAACTTTTTATTTATTTATTTATTTATTTATTTGTTTCCTCACAAAAAATGTCGTAAAATAAATAAATATCGTGTCCCGTCAATTGTGCTTACACAAAACATCTTTGCCTGCTGGCAGCTGCTATCTTGTTTATGAAGAAAAAATAGTGCAAGGCATCATCTTGCTGGAGTTTCCCATTCTGCCATTCTTTATAAGCTGGGTTTGCTTATCTCCTGTATTATATAATCACCAATGTATGTCAGGAAAATTATTGTATTCGTAAGTTGTTAAAAATACTAAATCCTATATTTTTTCATGTTTAGCTTTTACTGTTATGATATTATGGGTTAGGCAGCATGTTTGTAAAAAAAAAAAAAAAAAAAAAAAAAACAGAACAAAGTTCAGCTTTAGAGGAAATTGTAGTATATACACTGTTCTTAAAAAGGAAGAAAAGTTACAGTACTTTGAGATTGTGGATAGTGGTGGGTGTGAAGATTAAATTAAACTACAGGTGATTGACCATAGAAGTGGTTCTGTCACCCTATTAAACATTTTAACCACAGAAGCAGGCAACAATTCTTGCTTCATGAAACTGCACGAACTTGTAAGGTCATGTGTTCTTATTCTATATTTAGTTATACCCAATAGACTTCAGGCAGATCTGTTGCTCTGCATACAGTACATACAAATATAAAACATTGGGCCACCATTTCTGTGACAGACCTCTTGTTCAAGCTTATTATATTCATTTAAAAAAAATGTATTGTAATACTGTAAAACTTGTCTAATTCAGGCCCTCTAAAAACTGTCATTCTGTATAATTCATCATAATTTATGCCATGACCATATTGATTGTGGGATACAGTCCAACACCTGTCTTTTCTGGAATCCAGCGTGATTCATATGTCTCGTCTGCCTAAAATCAACGGAACGTTGACTGTGCAGTTCAGCACCAAGTGATTTGATCTTTTATAATCAAGTATGTTTCGTAAATACGCACATGTCCCATGGGTATAGTACAGGAAAATCCTTGCTTACTTAATGGAGAAAGTAAAATTAATGAATCCTTGAATTACAGGACATGCTTCGATTAAACATCTACTGTATGTGTTATGAGTGTTTCTGAATGTTCAATTAGTTTGTCATTAAAATTTAGATTTTACTGCACTCTGTATAATCCGGCACAATTCTCCAGTGTCGAGCAATGCCGGATTAGACAGATTTTACTATAGTTCTGAATTTCTTTTCATCATTTATATTATATGATAATTTGTTAATGGATATGTTTTTTACAAAATCTGCATATTATGAATAAATATGTGCATTTTGAATTCATGTTTTTTTTTTTTTTCTAGTAAGTTAACAATACTGTGTTTGTGTCTGGGATGGATTACTTATGATATGCGATACACAGAAGCTGAAACTTTAGAATAATACAGTTGTCAGCTATTAAGATATTTTCTTTTACTTTTCATCGTTTCTACATAGTTTATAAGTTTATTCTATAATCAGTTGTAATTGACATAGAAACATTTCTGCCTGGAGGTGGGCGGTAATCCACAAGAAATAATTCCACAAATCAGACCAACAAACCTTTTAATCAATTAAAACTTTAGGCCACAATTGAACTGGTGACCAAGAGACGAAATACTTTTGTAAAGATTAAGAACACGTTATGACTTTTGTAACTTTCTCACTAAATAAGTAGGATTGTTTTGATATTTTACATCTACACATCCAGAACTACCGTTATCAACAGGGGGTGATTTGCTTGAATAATTTCACTACTCCCCAGCCCCCCTCCTTGATTAGAGGAGTCTTTTATCAATAACTACATTGAAATATGACGTTTATACTGATTTTTCCTAATCAATTAAATTACCCCCCACCACACACACACACACACACACACACACACACACACACACACATATATTTGATTAATGTCCCACATCATGGGGATTACAACAACAAAAAAAACATATTTTACAGTATGTGGTTTTATGCTACACCCCCTCATGACTCACAAGAACAAAGCAGAAAGAGAAAGGGAGAGATTTAAAAGCTAGCTTCATTTCAGTTTCCTTTAAGGTTAATGTGTATGCATGTATGTTATATTTCTAAATATACATTGAATACATTTTATACTAATTGGTCTCTGTACATAATGTTACATTTGCATTAACTGAATACATTACTTGAGCCCCCCACCCCCAAAAGAAAAAAAACAAACTCCAGACCGCAAGTACGGTATGTATTTGCTTTGATAATACTGTACTTGAACAGTACAGTATATATTGCTTACTAAATGTGTTGGACTGGTTCAGCAATATACAATAGTTTAATCAAAATTTCTAAATTATATCCCCTTTAAGTCAAAGAAACAAAATGCGTTTTTTATCGTGTTTACCAGATCGTGGGCCCAGAATGACACTTGGGTATGATCATGTTTACACGATCACGTCTTTAAAGGGTTAATGGCAGAGACAACAATGATAGTTTATAACTGTTTAACTAGGAGTCCAGTTAGCTGTTTATTACAATTTTTAACAAATCATCACACATTCTCTGTTTATTTCAATAGCCTACCACCAAATTCCAGCCCTGGGGATTCAAAAGAAAAAAACTAAACACTTCTTCACTTTACTAGTGTTGTTGAACATGTTAGCTTGACTTCATAACAGTATTTATAAAAAGGATATAACTGAGCAAACAAAATATTATTTTAAGTAAAATGCTTAAAATGATTTTTTTTTTTTTCTTTTAAACTCACATTTAAATGTAATGGCACTCATCCATACTCAGCTTTGGAAGCAAAGCGTCAGTGAGCTTTCACAATGCCACCCCCCATAACTACATCCCTCGTCTCTGAATGGACAGCTAAATCGATGACAATGTGGGCAATAATCCTTACACTATCAGTGCACTATGGCGGCCATTTTGAAAAGAGCTTTGAAACAGGCTTAAAGTGATAAATGTAAAAAGTTGTCAGGATGTTGACAATGAAAACAAAAATTGCAGGTACATTATTTAAACAGCTGTAGCAACATGTGGGGACATGTAACGCTAGATTTTTCAGAACCCCGCTACTTCCCCTTTAAGTGGAATTGGAATATGAATTAAAATACATTCAAATGTATTTAATGGATAATTATTGTAACTGTAGAACCTTCTAGATTAGAAAACAATTTTAGCAAAGATAATGAAGACAAATTTAACATTGGAAGCACTTGAGAATTCTCCCCTCTCTCAGAAATGCTAGTGATTTTTTAGCTGCATTTTCTGCACTGGAAGAACATAGAAACTGAACAAACAAGTCTCTAAAAAGGTAGAAGACTAGTAATTAGGAAGTTTACAGACAACAGAAGAATACTGTTAATCATATGTATTACACATTAGGCAGGCATTTCAAAACATTCATATGAGATATGTTTTGCTATGTCCATACCATACCCCTCATTGTGATTAGTCTAGACACTAGATTGAATATCCATAAACAATTCATTCGATTCAATCTATATATTAATATGGTCGGGGTAATAACGCCCCAAGTATTAAACAGGGATATAAAATGTATTTTGCACTAATGCCCTTGGATCAAGTGTCCCAGTCATTCTTAAGAGTATTGGGTGTCAAAGGGAAACAAGTTTATGGGTACATAGAACCAAGTGATAGGAATCGCTGCTTATAAAGTGCACTTGCTTAAGAAAACTATAGTTAGTTTCAAAATGTTTTATATATATATATATATATATATATATATATATATATATATATATATATATATATATATATATATATATATATATATATATATACAACACTGCTTTAAATTCTGCTTACCTGATTTAAATATGTGTTTATTTTAAGTAACATACTTATTTCCTATGTACTATGAAGTACAGTGGCTCTAATGTCAAAGTGAAAAATAAAATCTACAAATTGTTCTAAATTTATTACAAATACAGAACAGAAAATAATTGATAACTGCGCAGACGTGGAAGGTTATAGTCACTGTTGAAACCTGCAGTTTTTATGTATGCATTGTCCACAAAGACAGAGAGTGAGTGAGAGTGACCCGGCAGTCTGCGCTAACTAAAGTCCCTTTAAACACTGGCATGCTCTACCAGGGTTAGGACCCGGTGTCATGCAGGTAAGGTATATGATTTCACACTGCGTTTGATAAGCAGGGTTGACCTGGTTTACAGATACAAGTGCACAGTGCGCGTATCAATACAACGGAAGCAGCTTGTTACTGACGCTTCCATCCAAGGTTCTCTGGAAGGGTCGCTGAGGTGATCGATGATGCTCTGCCACTTTTCTTTGTTACTAAACTTCCTTATAACTTACCTAATAGAACGCTGACCAACCATTTCAATAATTGCATCAATGTATTATTTCGAAAATTGTCTTTCCTTGGTATACCTGTCATTGTATATAACTACGTAATCGATTACCGAGTTACTGATTTTTCTCAATGCACATCTCACACGAGTCCTCGCACGCACATAGCAGTTGCACAGCTGTTGTGAAACGGCCCCTTAAACAATTCTGTAGAGCTCGTTTAGTTCATTTTAGTTTTTGTATTTAAATGTTGTAAAACACATTTTATTTTTGGATGGAAATTGCAGTTTTACACACAGTTTCAAGCGATACAAAACAAACAACAAATCAAAATAAATAAATACAGTAAATAAGTAACATCTTGTGAGATAACCCTGACTTTGAGCATATAAGCTTTTTCTGTTTAATGTTTTGTCTTTTTTTTTTTAAATTTCAGTTCAAGGACAACCTCCATACTTTAAAAATAAAATTGAAGACAAAGTGTTGTTAGTTGGAGAAGACCTTTTCCTTGAGTGCATGGTATCAGGAAGACCTACACCTCATATATTGTGGTTAAAAGATAATCTGGTTGTGGCATCTGGAGAAAGCAAAGTAAGTTTTGTGAGATCTGTCTGTTAATATATATATATATATATGTATATATATATATATATATATAAAATCCATGATCAAATGTGCTTTTACAGATTCAGAACCTTAGTGACACCCATGTCCTCTTAAAAAGAAATGTTGTTTTGGCTGATACTGGAAAATATTTCTGCATTGCTAAAAATGAAGCCGGAGAAGCTTGCTGTTCAGCATTTGTAGTTGTCACAGGTAATTGAACACTTTTTATAACGTTTTTTGCACCATTAATTATAAAAATGAAGTAATAAAGATGCATGTTACACAATTAACAAAAAACAACTTAGAAGTACATATGCAGTATTTGTAAAAGTTAAGGTTGGTTTTAGAAATGTGTTAAACAAGGCAAAGCTAAACATGACAAATTGTTTTAGCACTTACTGTTCATTTGAATAACTTGTCAAGAAAGCTGTTAAAATATTCCAAGCTGCTAAATCAATTTATGAATATTGTTGCTATTAATTATGCCATTTGCTAAAACCCCCAATAGGTTTTATGAAAATAGTCTTAAGAAAAATAATCAACTTTCATATCATTTTCAACTCTGACTGACACTGTAGATTTACTCCCTGTACAGCAGATATGTCATTTCAGATTTCAGCTTAATAATATAAAGGTTAAATGTTCAACTTGTAAATAATAATAATAATAATAATAATAAATAATAATAATAATAATAATAATAATAATAATAATAATAATAATGTATAGTCAGGGTTTCACATAACTGGTACACAGGTACGCATGCGCACCACTAAAAAACTTCCATATTGTTTTTAAGATGAAAAGGTGTACCGTCAGTACATTTTTAACAGGCAGTGAGGGTGCTCACGCTTGGCTTGCAGGGTCAAGCATATTATCTGTCAGTGGCCCTGTGACAGAAATACAATGATTCTTGGTGGTAAATCTTCCTCCTGTCCTGTGAGGGCGCTAAGTACAGTGAACAGAGTACCTTGGACTGGGTGGCTTGACAATTCCCAGGGTTAAAAGCAAGTCAGTCATCTAGAAAGGGGGCGGAGCTCCGGTGCAATAACTGATCGACCCGGAAGGGAAACAATGTGGCAGCCATGGATTTTACCAAGGGGTCATGAGTGACTGTACAAATAGGAGACGGAGTGACGTGATCTGTTCCTTCGTTTACTGTTAAGGAAATGGAAGGACCTGTGTTAAAAATATTGTACATGAATGTTTTGTTTGGTCTTGTCTCTAATTGTTACTTGTTGTTATTAGTAGATGGCTAACGCATTCCGGAGCTGTCGCTAGAGGCCAGCACGAACCCCGACATCACTACACTTGTGTCCTGATAATAATTGTATTAGCACCACGAGCAAAGCAGCACGCACCCAGGACTGGAGACCGTGTTTGTATATTGTGTGGGTAACTGGACTGTATTTATTTTTTGGGACTGCAAACCCTTTATTTTGAACAGTGCAATACACATTGCTGTGTATTGCCTGGGATTATTGTTTGAGGTCACCAGACCTGGATTACAACATTAAAGATTTTCTAATTGGATTATCACTGTCTTGTCTCCTGATTAAGCACAGCATCACTTCTGCAGCTGTACACTGTTAACCACTGTGCCACTTTGCCACAGGCCCATACCTGCCTAATCTCCCGATTTTCCATTGAGTCTCAAGGTCTCTGGGATCTGTCAACAATCTATGGGCAAATCACTGATCATAATTATTCACTCCATTCTCTTTCACTTAAGGCCGGAGGGTTCCAATTCACTAAAAA
Organism: Polyodon spathula; assembly: GCF_017654505.1. Classification (NCBI taxonomy): domain Eukaryota; kingdom Metazoa; phylum Chordata; class Actinopteri; order Acipenseriformes; family Polyodontidae; genus Polyodon; species Polyodon spathula. The sequence continues at coordinate 34,341,369 of NC_054543.1, read as the reverse complement.
AATCTATCCCTGCTAGTGCTATCATTGGCTGCTTCAAGGTTTTATAACATCAATCATTTTTCTTTTAATGGACACTTGAAACAACCAATGATAGCAGTGATCTTGGCCATTCAGAGGAGAGGGATGTAGCTACAAGGAGTGACGCTTCTCAGACCAAGCTTGGATGAGTGGAGGTGTCGATGTTTTAAAGCTATTACATTTAAATGTGAGTTAAAAAAAAATACATTAAGCATTTTGCTTAAAATAATATTTTTTTCCTTAGTTATATCCTATAAATACAGTTGTGCCGTCAAGCTAACGTGTTCTAAAACACTAATAAAGTGAAGAAGTTTTTTTGTTTTTGTTTTTGAATTCCCAGAGTTGGAATACGGTGGTAGGGTATTGAAATAAACAGAGAATGTGTAATGATTTGTTAAAAATTGTAATAAACAGCAATCCGGACTCCTACTTAAACATTCATAAACTATTGTTGCTACTTGTGAGTGTAGGTTTTCACACGTCAACATTTAAGAAAACAAATATCGACCCCACATATCATCCTCACACCTTTCTGCTCTGATGCATATTCATATATGGGAGAAGACCACTAAAACCTTTGGTCCTGAACTCAACCTTGACGGGAGCAAATTGTTTTGAAAATTAGCGCTAAACTGTTTTGAGATTTTTGTACCAGAGAGCCTACTGGTACTAAATTATTAAATACTGCCCTAATCAAGCACCCTTTGCAACTTCTCACACGACACAAACTTTCTCCTGTGTATGTGGATGAGAGTGGGTGGGTCATTTGAGTAGTCCAGACTCTAGAGAAACTATCATCATCTATGGTTGTTAATGATAATTATCCAAAAAATAACAACAATAATAACAATAAATGTAACATGTCCACTGGTGCTGGAATTGAATGTCGCTTGCACAATACAAGGTACCCTGGCACCAGAATCTAGCTCTAGATTTGCACTCCGGATCCTTGACATCCCAATTATTTGAACTGTCGTAGGACGAGGTGGAGCTTGGATGATGACCCCTAATTTTGATGAATTCCAAACCATTTCTGCTGGTACTTACATAAGAATCTAACGATAAGTTATTTGAACACCTTTATATAGTGCTTTCCGAGAAGATGATCTTATATCATAAGGACAGATTCAATTCATAGGACAGAAAAAAAAAACAATGTGTATAAAACAGTGGCTGATGATTTTCATTTTGAGAAGTGAAGGCACACTCTGTACATGGTTAGGCAATTGCCCCCGTGCCCTATCTAAATGATGCCCCTGCTGTGCAGCAGGTATTAGCATATTAATCCCGTCTAAGCATAATACTTTTGGTGGTGTCCTTTTTCACATACTGTTGTTTTTTTAAGGATAAATATTCCCCCAAGGTTATTTAATACCTGGAAAACTAAACAATCTGAAAGAGTGGTAAATGTACAGCCTTATCTCAAATTCCTAGCTCATTACTTCAAATGTGTATAATGCATACACTGTAATTCTTAGGTTTTTGGTGATTACACTTAGCTTTATTTCTTTATCATTTATTAAAAGTTGCTTATTCAGGATTAGTCCACTGAGATCCAAACAAACATCATGTTCACATGAAGATCCTAAAGACATGTAAAAGGTTCAGGCTTATGAGAAAACATATTGTAAATTATTAAGGATGCTGCTCCTGCCCACAAACACAGGTTTGAAGAGCATGTGCTGAGCATACATTGTGCTTGTCAATTTGTTTCATAATCTGTATAATATTTATTTGTAAAGTATGAACATGCTGCGAAGATTTGTGTGTTCTTTCATATTTTAGAAAACATGAAAAGATCAGAAATACTCAGTACTTTTAGTCCAAGGGCAGAAGATCACAGAGGAGTGAAACAGCATTTGATTTTAAATGTGCAGGTGGAAGAAGCATGCTGTGTAGGAGGTCAAACATCTGAAGCTGAAATTCTGTTTCAAAAGTAAGCTAAAATTTCTTCGCTTTTAAAGTTCAAGTTGTATTGTTGTTGTGTAAGCCAAGAAAGCTTGACAAAAACCTCATGCATTCAAATTATTTTGGAATTTTCATTATGTATCCATTCTTTTCAGTCTACATTGGATGCTAAATCTGTGACATTGGGTCATATTTACAAAGCTTTAACTCATGAGTATTTTAAAGAATGTTTAAAAAAAAAATAAAAAAAAATAAAACAAGTTTAGATATTAATATTTATTGTTAAAAAAAGAAATCCAACAAATAAATATAAAAAATATGTATGTGACTATTCCTTGTAGTCAGAATTACCAGATATGGTAATATTTGTTTTAACTTTACTGTTTGTTAATTTATTTCTAGGATAGCTTGGTTATAGGTTGTTTGATTATTATTTATAAGAGCGTACATTTACATTTTGGTAAAAAATAAATAAATAAGTGGTTACACAGAAATGGAAAAGTGTTATATCAAAACGTTTGCATATCAGGCATTTCTGCAGTGATATATTTACCTGTTGGAACCAAAATAGGCTTATGCTTATTACATGTTTTCATCAGTACAGTTTCATAAAGTCAAGTTTTGTAAAGTCAGCCATTTTAATAGGGTGATGTAAGTGAGGTTTATGTAAGAATGAAATGTTACAAAACCCATAGACTGTTACAGACTAAATGTGGCCTACATCAATATGTGGTGGAATAATCAAAATGGTACACTGCAGCATTTGGACTTCCATTCGTTTTTACACAAGACAGCATCTAATTACTGTAAATCGTAAGCAATGGGGTAGAATACAGACAACGTGCATTGGAAAGAGTTTATTCAGATGGTCTGGTGATTGGCAGATACAGTTGGTAGATCTGTTGTTGTTTCTTGGGGGCTGTGCTTTGCACAGAGCCACTTTTATCTTTTTGGCTGTGCACAGGTTAATAATCTATTCTTTTTTTTCTTTAACATGTTAGTAAGAATGTTGGACATAGAGGTGGAGCCTTTGATTAAAGATGACATTTTTGCAGCTCCTTGGAACTATACATTTTACATGTGCTAATATGCTTGTGGGCTGTCCTAACAAAATTAGCACTGCCTGCATAAAATCAAAGAGAGTGACAGGTGTGAAGTTGCATAAAGTGGTTCCTAGATCCCATGATGCCTTGCAGTGACAACCAATCAGGCGTAGCTGTGAAATGATGCTCTCACTTGTCAGCGGACCTAGGGTATATAAAGTAAAACAACTATATTTGCACTTCTGAGCAGTTAGCGCATTCCCAGCCTTGCCTCGGGTGTAGGGATTGCAGAGGAAAGCAAAACTACACTCTTACAACAGTGTGTAGTTTTGTTTTTATTTTCCGAGGCTCAACTGTTCTCACATTGGATATTTTGAAAATATTGCTGGATAAGAAAGCCTTTTCTGAAGATTTTAAAATTCTGGGCACAGTCCCATTTTTTCTAGGCACGCTTGTGAAAGCAGGTAAGTAACCCTTATTTTAAGAACACTATTAAACTATGCAACGATTATTAAATCATTGCATTATTACATTTGATGGATTTGTGATGAATATATACATTAGCATAACATGTATCTATTAAAGTATTCACAGTTAACCACTTAATAGATGTTTCATTTTATGATTCAACAACAGGAAAACAAGTCAAACATAAGGTAATTCAGCTTGAATTGTTATTTAAGTAGTTAAATGTTTGTTCTTTTTTATATACTTCAAGGTTATTATGCAGTCAGACAAATTGAGAAAAGCCAAGAATAGCTCTGATACCATGCTTGTGGTATACCAACTCGACAGTGATGTCTTTTTAAGGGAATCAGTAGCTAAGCTATCAGTTGCACCTTCAGATATGTGCCACATGGCCACTGTCAATCAAAGAGGGAAAGGCTATTTTTGGAAGCATCCATTTTTGTCACATAGCTTTTAAGGCTTACTCAATAAAATATGTTTATATACTTTTTATTGCGTTTTGGATCAATGAATTAATTTATAACACATAGTATATAAATTTTGTAACACATTTTGGTATTTATATACTTTACATTGGAAATGTCTTTTTGTTTTGTCTGCCTGAATTCTAGATTAAAAATAATAAAGAAAAAATAAAGCACTAAAATAAACAGTAACACTTTATAATATTCTCTATAAACTTTAACTAATTAGTAAACATTCGGTCTTAAGATACATCTATAATTTATAGTTTTTAATACATAAAATGTATCTAAAATATCTATAAATATTTTCTTTCTACCCCTGTTTAAGGAAATCGTAGTTCAAATCTAGATCTTACATGCTAGTTAGCACCATGTGTTCAAAAACTAAACAGATTAACAGTTTCTAACTCAAGCCTGATTTTCTTTTACTTTGTTAAAATACATTATATTGACTTTACATGAACACAGCCATCTTGTATACCTTATCATTTATGAAGGTAAAACAGAATCATGACATCTCTAGTTGATTTATACTGTAAAATAAGTATAGCAGTAATTTAATGAGTTTTATTTATTTATTTATTTTTTACAGGGTGCCTAAAACAATGTCGACACAAGCACCAACGTTTATACAGCCGCTGCAAAGCGTTGTAGCACTTGAGGGTAGTGCTGCAACCTTTGAGGCTCAAGTTAGTGGTAAGTTTTCACTTTTTTTCATGTATAACTTCATTTCTAAAAAAATAAAAAATAAAGTATACTATGTCCGATATTTAAAACAAGTATATCAGTTTAGTAAATATGTTTAAACATAGTGAGATGTCTAGGCTATATAACAACTGTATGCCCATAAGCATGTACAGTATATATATATATATATAATCACTTGTGGTATATTATGACAAATAACACTTATTATTTTCTTATAAAAGTTTACAGTGGTATTTTTACAGTTATTTTGCAGTTTTCCCATGCATTTCCAAAGATTATACTGTGCATTTACCATAGTTTACCATTGCTTGCCATGTTTTTGAATATGCTTTACCGTACCTCTCTGGGCCTTAAAATGTTTACTCATGGTTTAACATGCTTTCAATATGCTTTATTACACTGTGCTATGCTTTTACTGTAGATGGTAGATGGCAGTTGTCTATATTTTCATTATTCCGACTACCTAAGCCTTTTTTTAAATTTGCATGGCATCATGATGCTATACTTGTAAGAGTTACTTACATTCACTCTTTTGTGAAATGTTAGTTCTGTTGGTTTCTGATAAATCTCTCTTGTTTCTGCAGGTTCCCCAGTTCCTGAGGTGAGCTGGTTTCGTGATGGCCAGGTTCTTTCCACTGCTGCTCTGCCCGGCGTGCAGATCTCATTCAGCGAAGGCCGCGCTCGATTGATGATCCCCGCCGTGACAGCCGCACACAGTGGAAGATTTTCCATACGAGCTACCAATGGAGCTGGACAAGCCACTAGCACAGCTGAATTGCTTGTGACAGGTAATAATATGAAAAATACATGTGGATGTTATGTGCATATTTGTATATTGGTACAAAAATGTTTTTTTTTCACCTGCCTGTTAATGCCTGTTTTTAATAGAGAAGCTCATAAAATACCAACTGAATTGCTTGTAGGTATATATATATATATATATATATATATATATATATATATATATATATATATATATATATATATATATATATATATATATATATATATATATATACATATATATATATATATTATATATATATATATACATATATATATATATATATACATATACACACACACACACACACACACACACACACACACACACACACACACACACACATATATATATATCGATATATATATAGGTTTATATAATGTGTGATATATATATATATATATATATACCCAAAGTATGGGTTTCATCAAGTCCCCATTTGATGATACTGTTTGATTTGGAAAGGATTATACTTCTGTAGCACCACCTGGTGGCTATTTCTATAATTCCAGCACACCTCAACCTAACTTCTTGTTGTCAACCACACTATAGTCTTTTAAGGTATTATGTGGTTGAAAAACAATGTGTTTGGAAAACTGAATATATAGATTTACTATGAAAACAAAGTTAGTGTTAAATGTTTATCTACACCTTATTAGTATTAGGATATTTGGTGGTGTAAGTCTTTACCATAGTGTTAATTCTTGTAAGACTCAAGCCAGCTGTCAACAGTCGAAAGTTCAATTTATTGACTGGATTCCCTTTCTCCACATTGCAGCAGAAACAGCGCCGCCAAACTTTACTCAGAGACTACAGAGCATGACTGTGAGACAAGGAAGCCAAGTCAGACTGGATGTACGTGTGACTGGAATCCCTACACCTGTGGTGAAGTTCTACAGGGAGGGAGCAGAGATCCAGAGCTCCCCTGATTTTCAGATTGTACAGGAAGGAGAGGTATACAGTTTAATGATTGCCGAAGCCTTCCCCGAAGATTCTGGAACTTACTCTGTAAACGCCTCCAACAGCAGCGGACGTGCTACTTCTACAGCCGAACTGCTTGTTCAAGGTATCAGTACATTCCATCCAGTCATTTATTTTCCTTTTGTATTTTATAAACGATTGTATGTTTTAACCAAAGTGAATTGGATCTAGATAATATAAACACTATTGATACATTATTGATACATTTTTGTTTTTCTTATGAAATGTCAGGATGAGTTTATACTTATTACAGTATTACTCATTTTTGTATTCTTTATTTACCTAAGGCCAAGAAGAAGCAGTGCCTGCTAAAAAGACAAAGACTATTGTATCTACTGCTCAGATTTCCCAGACTCGCCAGACAAGAGTTGAAAAGGTAAAGCATGTTTTTAAAGCTAATGTATACAGTGATTAAACGTTAAGTAAGGACAGGGGTCGAGGGTGATTAAGAAGGCTGTAGTATCCAAAGTATTTAGGAGATGTGTAATCTTTCTTGGGGATACCAGGCAGTGCTTGAAATGGAAAAAAGTGGCAGTACTCACAGTACTCTCAGGCTCCCTTTTCATTTCTATCTCTATCTCCCTGACCAGCTCTCTCTCTCTGTCTCCCTGTCCAGTTGTCTCTCTTTCCCTCTCTCCCTGTCCGGCTCCCTCTCAGAAACCCTGTCCAGCTGTCGCTCTTTCCCTCTCTCCCTGTCCAGCTCATCTCTTCTAATCAGTATTGCGTCTAATCGCAACTTGACCTGGACTATTCAAAATAAAAACCCCAGCTCTGTTTTGTAATGCACTCTGGGAGTTGCAGTTGTTTTGTAATGCACTCTGGGAGTTGCAGTTGTTTTGTAATGCACTCTGGGAGTTGCAGTTGTTTTGTAATGCACTCTGGGAGTTGCAGTCTATGCTCTGTTGTGTTGTAAATCTTGCAGCTGCTGCTGGGACAACAAAGTAACAGCTAGAAAATCACATAATTGCAGATGACAGTTTGGAAAATAAAATGGGCAGACAGTCAGTGATAAACGCCAAAGTGCTACTCAAATGTTTGAAATTGAGAAGTGGCAGGACTCAAATGTTTGAAATTGAGAAGTAGTGGTACTCCGTACCAGTGAATACCACCCCATTTCAAGCACTGATACCAGGGGAAGCAAAGAACAGTTTCTAACAGGGAGTGTTTATAGGAGACTCCACAGATGCATTACATGAACAGGACAGGCATGGAAGAAGCCCTCCCACTGGACGATGCATTGTTGGATCCCTCTATTTTCAATGTTTTCATGCTCTGTGAATACATGTAGTATTAACCCCCCCCCCCCCCTTCATTTAATGTACAGAAAACAGAAGCCCACTTCGAGGCTAGAACCACAGCAACAATGCAAATGGCTGTGGATGGATCTACAGTTATCCACCAGCTGCCACACAAGACACCCCCACGTGTGCCACCAAAACCAACTTCAAAATCCCCAACTCCACCATCAGCAGCTGCCAAGGTGGCAGCTGGACGCCATCAGTCACCTTCTCCTGTGAGGCATGTTAGAGGACCTGCCCCATCCCCTGTCAGGTAAAGCTCAGTGGACACTTTACCATTTATACTAATTAAAGTTTTCCATCTAATTTATATCCCTCTTAATAACTACATTCATCTACCAACTAATGTTTTTTCAATGTAATTGTTCTTCCAAAGATCTGTGTCTCCATCTGGAAGATTCTCCTCTTCATCACCAATTAGACCAGTAAAATCTCCACTGGTGTCTCGAAAAACCACAACCACAGTTGTCACCTCAGATGTCCTCCCACCTTGGAAGCAGGAGAATTATGTATCGGAGTCAAGTTATAGAGAAACCAGAATGACTACTGCAGCCACCCAGATGCACATGGAGGGACACTGGGAAGGACGACATGAAATGCAGAAACAAGTGACAGTTTCTGGAGCTGCTGTTGCTTTAACTGGAGCAGCAGAGGTAAGAAAATCTACTTAATGTACCCTTTTTGGTCATCTGGTATTTTCCAGTGATGTATTGGTAGGCTGGTTGTACGAGTATGCTTCTTAGTTCTTTATAAACTGACAGCATTCATTTGGAATAATCATGGAGCCTGATTCTGAAAAGATGGTTGCAAACATAAAGGTCTGTCAGATTTGTGTTTAGGCTGTAACACTGTATATTTCATCACTGGTATTTTAAAATATGTCTAAAGTATTGCAAAATGACACTTTGAGAATTCAAAATTGCATTCAATTTTGAGTCCCCAAATGATTTATTTTTAAATCCTGCTACAGCTGGAAATTTGACTTCAAAATGGGATCCTTTTTATTTGAGTGTAAACTTTTATAATCAGTATGGTTTGTGAAAACCATGAGGTATGAATTGTGTTTCTATGCATATAAATTGTGTTTAATCTAACTAATGTACTGTACAAGCAGCATGAGTCAACTGTAGTAACCTCTGTGCTAGCTGCTGTTGACCATGCTCTAGTACGAGATCCAGCTCCAAGTTCTGTAGAGCAGACCAGTTCAGAAACAACCCAGTCTACAGTGCACAAAAAGCCAGTTCAGGAACAGGTAGCTCAGTCAAATCACTGATATCAAATCCCGCCTCATGCTCACATCTTTTCATTTTTTTTAGATAATCAATATCACCTTGTTGCACTGAACAACTTTTTTTTTCATAACTTCCCTTTATTTTTCCATTACCTTTTTTTTCTTCAACCTGGAATTTTGTATGGCATTTAACTTTTTTTTTTTTTTTTAATTTGTTTTAAATAAATATAGATAAAACATGAGACAGACAAAGAAACCACAGTAGCCCCTGTGGTTCATGACTTCACCACAGGTGTGGCTAAAGTGACAACCACTACTGAAGCAGCTGCAACACAATTAGAGCAGGTATTGACAATACAAAGCCAGGTATTTTGTATATTCTAGTATGTCACTTCACTTTACAGAATTAGTACACGTCTTACTTTCATCACTTCATAATCATAAAATGTATACCAGTAATCTTTATTGTTGATTTAAAATTGTTACCAGTTTATATAAATGACTGTTATTATATTATGGTTGATTTAGAATTATTATTATTATTTTTTATTATTATTATTTTTTTTTAAATTTAGTAGTCGGTAATTAATTTTTACCCCATTTCTCTCACAATTTGAAATGCCCAATTGTATTTAGGCTCAGCCCACCGCTACCACCCCTGCTCTGACTCAAAAGCGGCAAAGACGAACACACGCTGTCCTCTGAAGCGCGTACTGTCAGCAGACCGCTTCTTTTCACTCTGCAGGCCCGCCATGCAGCCAGCCCAAAGCTACAGCGTCGGAGGACAACGCAGCTCTGGGCAGCTCAGGCAAGCCTGCAGGCGCTGGGCCAGTCTACAGGGGTCGCTGGTGTGTGGTGAGCTGAGGACACCCTGGCCGACCTAAGCCCCCCCCCCCCCCACCCCCCCCCCACCCCCCCCCCCCCCGGGGGCCCGCACTTGTCCACCAATTGTGTACCGCCCCCTGGGAGCTCCTGCCCACGATCGGCAGTGGAATAGCCTGGACTCTAACCGGTGACGTGCAGGCTATAGGGCGCATCCTGCACTCCACGCAGAGCGCTTTTACCGGATGCGCCTCTCGGGAGCCCTCGAATTATGTTTTTCTTGTGTTCACTTAAAAGGTGACATTTAGAAACTTCAGAATCATTATTTTAATTGTAATGTATTTTTTTCCTCCCAAAAGATACATTATTGGAAAATCCACCATAAATCCAAAACTGCATATTTTGTAGGCTTGTTTTCTTTACAGACAATTTCAGCTTAAATTATTTTTTTTTTTTTTCAATGTGAATGCAGACTGCCTGTTTGGCAAACATGGAACCAGCCTAATATAATTTTTATTTCTTACTGTGGTCAACTCAGATAAAACAAGACATTGAAAAAAACACAGCAGTGGCTACTGTAATAGCAGCTGTTGACCTGGCTAGAGTGCGAGAGCCAGTTGCCGGTTTCACAGAAAGGACCACAAAGGAAACACTGGCTACCATACATGTACAGTCAATTCAGGATCAGGTAGCTTACAATGAAGTATCACAGTCACAACTATACCATTCTATTCCTGACCTGTTCACATTCACCTTACCTGTGACCCGTCAAGATTAACCAGACACTCCTCTCATTTTATTGCCATCACATCCCGGGTATGGTAAACTAATGCATGTAAATGTAGTCCTGTTGAAGAGACTGGATTACAGTGTTGTGAGTTTTCCCATATGTAGAGTGAGAGTTTGTTTTTACACTTTCTAACACAGTTCTAAACAGTGTCAGTTTTCTACTGACATGGTGTAATTTCTGAGCTTGGTGTATTAAGTTTGCATTGGTGTATAAATGCCATGGATGATTGCAATCTATGCGCTTTATAAACTTGCTGCTGTTGTCTCTAGGCTGAGGGTGGCAAAAAAGCCGGAGCAGTGGCTAAAGTTCTTGCTGCTGTGGATCAGGCACGCATAAAGGGGCCTGTACGAACAGAAGGAGCACATGCTGAAGACAGCAGTATGGAGTATGAATACAAACACCAGGCACTGTCTAAACAAACCACAGAGCAACAAATTGTTACCAAACCCATCAAAACCGAGGCTGTGCAAGTCCCATCTGAAATTCGAATTATCGCTGCTGATAAAGCTGACAAAAGCATTTCCCAGGTTAGATTCCAGCCACACTCAGACTTACTCAATAATATTACATTTCTAAGTTAATCTTTCTGTATGGTTGACATCACTCAAACATTGCTTTGTTGGTTGCTGTAGATTGAAAGAAGGAAGGAAACTACTGTCCACACGGACACATCACTTTCCACAACCCCTGTTCCTCATTTTACAGTAGCAAAAGTTACTGTTCCTAAACCAGAACACACATATGAGGTAAGAATGGGTTATATCAGGCAAGCAGCGTAATATTAGAGCAGTTGATATGTTGATTAATAAAAACAAAACAAAAAATGTTTTGTTAAATACTGCTGTTTTAAGATGATTAGAGTTCCTTTTTAGAAACAGATTTAGAAAGGTTTCACAAATACCACACTGCGAAAAACAAGAATTGAAGACATGCAAGTTAATATTTTGTGTATTTAATTCTTTTTGAACCAACTGAAGTAAAATAAAATAAACTATATCGATGTAAACATTGGTCGACAGCCAGATGTCTGTCTTCCTAAAGTTAAAGACGACTGATGAGCACAACTGCAGGCACTCCTGTTTCGTTGAGGTCGCAGGTGTCATATAGCCAGGCTATTTTAGGCAGATGTCAAAGAGTTTCAAGTATAGGTTCCTGCTTGCCTGACTTGCAACCTGTTTATTTTAAAGTACTAGTTTATACCCTCACTGATAAATCTAACAATTGTCCAGTACCCTGCTGTGCAATACCTTATCCATCACCCGCTAAATAAGCTGTCAGTATATTAACACTATCACATTAACACTCCCTATATAAGCCTTACAGAAATTAAGTGAAATATATGTGTATGGTTATTCTTACTTACTAATGATCACATTGTCACTCTCCCTAATCATCCTGCTTCTACAGCACTTCACATCTAACTTGGTTCACTAATTAACCCCACCCATCTCTCTGCCTTGTTCAGCAAAACCGAATTGTAATTGTTGTGGGGCCGTATTTTAACATGATTCTTCTTGGATTGGTTAGGTTTCAATAGCAGGATGTGCTATTGCTACTTTGCAGAAAGAATTAGCTGCTACTGCTGCTCAAAAGATCACCAGGCCAGTGAAACCCCCCATCCATAAGACTGTGGAGACCAGAATGATGACAGAGCAGGTGATCTCACCCCTGCCTCCATTCAAAGAGACCTCTGAAACATATCAGACGCATTACGATACTCACTTGCACAAAGAATTAGACACATCCTATTTAGGTGCTGTGGAAAAAGAAGAGAAATATCAAATTTTTGAAGAGTGGGACAAAGAGGTTTGTAAAGAAGTGTGTTGTCAATCACCTAACTCCATTTGATACCCTGCATCTTACCCATTCACAACCTTTCTCCTCTGCAAGGTTTATTTATTTATTTATTTTTTAAATCCAATTCAGCTCTATAATCAACTTTCCCTCCATACTGTGTGCCAGACATTTTTGTACTGTTTTAAACACCTAACATGTTAGACCCCAACCAACGCCCGCTACTGGATGATCTTCCCCATTGCCTCACTTGATTCATGGCTTTTCCCAAATTCTTTCAAGACCATATAATAAAATACATCTTTACTTTTTTCAGATGCATGAGGCACCAGGCATACCCGCAGTTGCTGAGGTAGCTGTCACTCCTCCAACCTTAGTTGCTGTAAGTATTTCTTCTGCTTTTAGTAGTTTGTTTCACTGTAGGCAGCCTTTTCAATCTTCATTTCTACATTTGTAATAACAAAATAGTAATTTCTACAAGATTAGTAAACAAATAATACATGGGTTTATCTTTTATTTTTTAGGGATTGAAAAATGTGACTGTCATTGAGGGAGAATCTGTGACTCTGGAGTGCCAAATCACTGGACACCCAGCCCCTGCTATTATGTGGTTCAGAGAGGACTACAGAATTGAGAGTTCAATTGACTTCCAAATTACCTATGAATCTGGAATTGCAAGGCTTGTCATTCGTGAAGCCTTTGCAGAAGATAGTGGTCGCTTTACTTGCACTGCTACCAGTGAAGCTGGAACAGTTAGCACATCCTGTTACCTACTTGTCCAAGGTAAATAATGAAGCATAACTCATATGTAATGGAACTACCTTTAAGCACAAATACATCAACAATCATAATACATTGTTACTAAAATGGGATCCTGTACTAAATAGCACCCAAAAAGTATCTTTGTTCCTTAAAAGCTTAGAAAATGAGAGTCCAATGTAAAGTTAATGAACATATTGTAATTTCTAGGTATATCAATAATAACATACATTATGCATAGCTCATTTCCATTGAATTTTACATTTAATTTCAGTTTCAGAAGAAATTGAGAGCAGAGAAGAAGTCTCTGCTGTCTCTGTTTCTGAGCAGCACATCGTCACCGAAGAGAAGCGGTAATTAAAATACAGTTCAGGCTTTTCATGCTGACAGCGGTGTTTTTGGTTCCATATAATGCATTAACTTTATTATTTTGTATGTGTTTATTTTCAATTTTTTCTGAATCAAGACAAGAGACCATGTCAGAGATCAGTGGTGCTGCAGAGTCTGTTGAATCTGGGGCAGGTGTTGCTGCTTTCTTTGTAAGGAAACCTACCGTACAGAAACTAGTTGAAGGAGGTAGTGTTGTATTTGACTGTCAGGTTGGTGGAAGCCCCAAACCACACATTTACTGGAAAAAGGCTGGAGTGCCTCTGACTACTGGATACAGGTACTTAAAATATAGTAATAATATATTTCATATGTTAATACACACATATCTGTGACTTTGAGATTAAGCTGTGGTGGTTATAAGCATTTATTTTATCTTTTTTTTTTTATCATTTTAGATACAGAGTGGCATACAATAAGGAAACTGGAGATTGCAAACTGGAGATCTCTATGACATTTGCTGATGATGCAGGGGAATATTCTGTTGTTGCCCGTAATCAGCTTGGAGAAGTGACTGCTTCAGCTAACCTATTAGACGAAGGTAAGTTCTATAAGCGACATCTTATTGAATTTGTTACAAAAATATGCCTTGCAGTTCACAGATCCACTGACAGCTATTTCTGCTATATTTAACACATACATATTTACAGTATCATTAAACATGTCTTTAGTATAAGAGGACTTATATAAGTATCATGGCTCATCCTTGGTTATTGATGGTCTTTTTCTCTTGTATTGCAGATGAATATGATGCTTACATGAAGCAGTATCAAATGACTTTTCAGACTCAAGTGATAACTGTGCAAGAGCCTAAAGAGGCAGAAGTTGCACCAGCTATTACCTTGAGTGAATACGAACAAGAACAAGTTCTTCTCCAGAAGAAAATGGCTAAGCAGACTGTCATGATGAAAAGATTCGTACAGGAGCAGGCAAGGGGAAAAAAAAAAATCTATTTATTCATTATAAACCTTGTCTTTTTTATTTAAAAGTGTATCAAGTATATGTTGAAGTAGTTGGTAATTTTAAGTGATAATGTTAACTACTCAATGGAACAAATCCAACTCTGAAATTCATACAGTACATTAAAGTTTTGATTCATAAATTATTCAAAAAAATCATAAATAACAAAAAACATCTAACTATGCACCATGAGTTTGACCTGGGCTCGCCGGACAAAATCCTTTTATTTTCTCACACTTATAGGAATATCAGATTTCTGCTTTTGAAGAAAGACTTATCAGAGAGATTGAATACAGAATTATCATGATTACTTATGAGGAGCTTGTCACAGAAGATGGGGAAGAAATGATGGTGGATGTCCCTGAACATGAGAGGACTGAACCAGGTGTTGAAATCGCATTGAAAAGCTATAGAATCTTGGAAGGAATGGGCGTCACTTTCCACTGCAAAGTATCTGGACGACCGCTTCCAAAGGTATAATTACACTTCTTATCACTGCAACATATTTAAACAAGAAAAACAGATATTGAAAACCTGTTTCTAAGCTCACAAATAACATATGTCTGGAATGATGTCTCTTTCTGTTAAAGATCGTGTGGTTCAAAGATGGCAAACGCATCCAACAAGGGGGTCGTTATCAAATGGAGGTTCTGCAGGATGGCAGGGCCAGTCTGCGCTTACCAGTCGTGCTGCCAGAAGATGAAGGCATTTACACTGCGTTCGCCTGTAATGTAAAAGGAAACTCGATTTGTTCTGGAAAGCTGTATGTGGAGCCCACTGCTCCAGCTGGAGCTCAGCTATACTTCGCTGAACCAGAAGCAATCAAGAGAATCCGGTACATTTCATTGCATTTTTCATATTTTTATTTATTAATTCTGTGGCACTATTACATGTAGCCGTCAATACTGGTTTAATTGTACATCCTTAACATGTATTATAGACTGTTGTTTTGGTAATAGATTATTATTATTATTATTATTATTATTATTATTATTATTATTATTATTATTATTATTATTATTATTATTATCGTAGTGGTATTATTATCAGTATTGTTGTTATTAGTGCTGATTCTTATTATTTTGTTGTGGTTGTTCCCTTTTAGCTCTGTCTCCCCACGATCTCCTAGCCGCTCTCCAGGCCGTTCTCCAGGCCGTTCTCCAGCACGCAGACTGGATGAAACAGACGAGGGCCAGCTGGAGAGACTGTATAAACCTGTCTTTGTCATGAAACCCTCATCCTTTAACTGTGCTGAGGGTCAAACTGCACGATTTGACTTGAAAGTTGTTGGCAGACCTATGCCTGAGACCTATTGGTTCCATAATGGTGAGAATCCTCTACTTAACTATTTTTAATGAAAACGGCTTTTTTGAACCATATAATTGAACTCATTTGTTCTATAATTCTTTGTTCCACTTTGCAGGCCAACAAGTGATTAATGATTACACCCATAAAATTGTGGTGAAGGAAGATGGTACACAGTCAATGATCATTGTTCCTGCCATGCCTCATGACTCTGGGGAATGGACTGTAGTTGCTCAGAACAGAGCTGGCAAGACATCTATTTCCATGACCCTTACTGTGGAAGGTAGTGTACACACCTCATGAAATAACACGTGTACAGTATTCCTGTTACTTTACATGGAAGTTTGTTTACTGACCTATCTTTTTTATTACTTTTACAGCTAAGGAAAACCTAGTGAGACCCCAGTTTGTGGAAAAGCTGAAGAACCTGAGTGTTAAAGAAGGCTCTTTAGTTGAGATGGCTGTCAAAGCTATTGGAAACCCAAATCCTGACATTGTGTGGTTGAAAAACAGTGATATCATCTCTCCACACAAATATCCAAACATAAAGTAAGTAGCTTACTGTGCAATTAATATGCTTAACCAAAGTAGTCAAAGGCAAACAGAAGTAATAGTAAATATTTAAAGTAATACTGTATGATTTGGTAATGTTTTTTTTTTTCTTTTTTTATATTAGAATTGAAGGCAATAAAGGAGAAGCATCCTTTAAAATTTCATCAGCAGCTAATGCTGACACTGCATGGTACACAGCAACAGCCATCAACAGGGCTGGCCGTGACACAACAAGGTGCAAAGTCAATGTGGAAGTAGACTTTGCAGAACCTGAACCAGAAAGGAGATTAATTATCCCAAAGGGAACATACAAAGCCAAAGAGATATCAGCACCTGAGCTGGAGCCTCTTCATATGCGTTATGGACAGGAGCAATGGGAAGAGGGTGACTTATATGACAAGGAAAAGCAGCAGAAGCCACACTTCAAAAAGAAGCTTACTTCTGTGAGGATGAAACGCTTTGGACCTGCACACTTTGAATGCAGACTGACTCCCATTGGAGACCCAACAATGGTGGTTGAATGGCTGCATGATGGCAAACCTTTAGAAGCAGCCAACAGGCTCCGTATGATTAATGAGTTTGGTTACTGCAGTCTTGACTATGAAGTGGCATATTCTAGAGATAGTGGCGTAATCACCTGCAGAGCAACTAACAAGTATGGAGTTGATCAGACTTCAGCAACCCTGATAGTCAAAGATGAAAAGAGTCTTGTTGAAGAGACTCAGTTGCCAGAAGGCAGGAAAGGAATGCAACGGATTGAAGAGCTTGAAAGAATTGCTCATGAAGGTGTACTTGTAGGAGTCACAGACGAAATTTCGGAAAAGTCAAAGCCTGAAATAGTCTTGTTACCTGATTCTGCAAGGGTACTTGAAGGTGAGACTGCAAGATACCGCTGCCGAGTAACAGGGTATCCTCAGCCAAAGGTCAACTGGTACCTCAATGGACAGCTTATACGTAAAAGCAAGCGTTTTAGGCTTCGCTATGATGGCATCTATTACCTAGAAATTGTTGACTGCAAATCATACGATTCAGGTGAAGTCAAAGTGACAGCAGAAAACCCAGAGGGTGTTGTGGAGCACACTGTGAAGCTTGAGACGCAACAAAGAGAAGACTTCAGGTCTGTACTGCGTCGTGCCCCTGAACCAAAAGTTGAAGGCTCACAAGCGGAGTATGGAAGGATGCCATTTGAAGTAGTAAAAGTAGAAAGACCACCTGAAGCCCCACAGAGTAAAGAAGTTGTAAAACTTAGGAAAACTGAAAGAGTTACTCATGAAAAAGAAACAGAGGAAACAGAGGAGCTCCGTAGTAAATTTAAACGCAGACAGGAAGAAGGATACTATGAAGCTATCACAGCTGTAGAGCTGAAGTCACGGAGAAAAGATGAATCCTATGAAGACATGCTGAGGAAAAGAAAGGAAGAACTTCTTCACAGGATCAAAGCAGTACCTGAGGAAGAAAAGAAAGAACCTCTTCCAGAGGGCACAGTGACCATCCCAACTATCAGGCCAGTCAGGGTTGAGCTGTCACCAAGCATGGAGGCTCCCAAAATCCTGGAACGTATCCAGAGCCAGACGGTTTCTCAAGCAGATGAGGCTCATTTCCGTGCTAGAGTGGTAGGAAAACCTGAACCTGAGTGCCAGTGGTTCAAGAATGGTGTACAGCTTGAGAAAACTGAACGTGTCTACTGGTTCTGGCCTGAAGATAATGTTTGTGAATTAGTAATTAGAGATGTGACGGCTGAAGACTCTGCCAGCATCATGGTTAAAGCCGTCAACATTGCTGGAGAAACTTCAAGCCATGCATTCTTGCTTGTACAAGGTAAGAAAAAATCGCCTTGTATGCACAATATCTGTATATGTAATACAAGTAACATGCAATGGAATTTTTTACAATATTTTTTATTATTTATTAATGTAGGTCAAAATAGATATTTAGAGTGATGTGTTGGTAATTGCAATTTATTTTTTAAACTTACAGCCAAACTAGTGATTACCTTCACTGAAGAGTTGCAAGATGTCAATTCCAAAGAGAAAGACACCATGGCAACTTTTGAGTGTGAAACATCTGAGCCATTTGTCAAAGTTAAATGGCTGAAAGACAATGTGGAGATTTTCTCTGGGGACAAATACAGGATGCACTCTGACAGAAAGGTCCATTTTCTTTCGGTGTTGAGCATTGATATGAGAGATTCTGCAGAGTATTCCTGTGCCCTAGTAGAAGATGAATACGTGAAGACTTCTGCCAATCTTATTGTTGAAGGTAAACAAAACCATTTTGTCCCAATAATAATAATTGTAAACTCAGCCATCCATCTTTAATATTCTGTAATTTAAATGCATGCTGGTCTATCCCATTTCTTATCTTTCCACTGCTCTTATAGCCTGTTCTAATCAGTGGTAACAAAATGATCTTTGTTTTATAGGTGCTCCACTTGAAATTATCAAGAAACTGGAGAATATTGAAGTACCTGAATCCTACTCAGGGGAATTTGAATGCCTTGTTACCAGGGAAGATGCCAAAGGGACATGGTACTTTGAGGATGTTGAGATTAAAGCAAGCAGCAAATACATAATTGCTTCTCGTCGTGGTCGTCACAGCCTTACTGTGAAAGACGTTACAAAAGAAGACCAGGGACAGTACAGCTTTGTAGTTGGTGACATAAAGACAACTTCCACACTGAAGATGAAGTGTAAGTTATGGTATATTATTCACGGAAGAATTTAGAAAGTTCTAAGATTTTAAATTATTATGAGATTTGACATATTTTTGGATTTTATTTTCAGTACGCCCTGTCACAATGATGCAAGGTCTTGCTGACAAAACTGTATGTGAAGGCGATGTTGTCCAACTCGAAGTTAAGTTCACTCAAGAAAACGTAGAAGGCACATGGATGAAGACTGGCCAGCCAATCCAGCCAAGCGAACGTGTGCACATTGTGATTGACAAACAGTCTCACATGCTGTTGATTGAGGATGCAACCAGGGGAGATGCTGGTGTCTACTCCTTTGTAGTGACTGGACATGACCTTTCAACATCAGGACGACTGACTATTCAGAGTAAGTCAGAGCTCTTTTTTATTTATTTTCCATTTTCCAAAGAGGACCTGAATTTCTGGAATGACACTGCATTGTTTTTGTCTTCAGGTATCGATTTTGTGATCCCTTTGAAGGATATAACGGCTGTTGAGGGAACAAAGGCAGTTCTTGAAGCCAAAATCTCAGCCCCAGATATATCTTCAGTTAAATGGTTCCTAAATGACCAGCAGATAACACCAAACGACAGAATCCAAACTGTAGCTAAAGGAGCAAAGCAACGTCTATCGTTCACCAGAGCGTTTGCCTCTGATGAAGGGCAATACAAACTGGTGATTGGCAAAGTTGAATCACGCTGCACTATGTCAATTGAAAGTGAGTTTTGTATTTTTTTTTTTTAAATCATGATTTTTATATTTTTTTCTCTGCAAGAAGTTCTTTAAAATAACTTGTATTATTATCTTTTAAAGGAATTCAGATTATTAAAGGGCTGGAAGATCAGGTGTGCACAGAAACTCAAAATGTTACCTTTAAAGCGGAGCTGTCTCATCCTGGCATCGATGCAGTATGGATGCTTAAGAACAACCCCCTCAAAGCCGGTCCCAAATACAAGATTGAATCAAAGGGCAAACACTACACATTGACTGTTAACAACACAATGAAAGACGAGGAAGGAGAATACACGTTTTCAGCTGGTGAACAAACATCGACTGCAAAACTTACAGTATCAGGTAAGACTAATTCAAGCTATTTTTCTGTTAATGTCAAACATTCTATATGAAAGTGTGAAAAAGTTCATGTAATTGTTCTGTAATGGGTATATTATTATACTGTGTTAACATTATCATCACACTTTTTGCAATCAAACCTCTTTCAAACAGTAAGTTTTTTATACTTATAAATTACATATCATTTCATATGTACATTAAACTTCCAGGCCAATTGGTTGTTGTTTAATGTGTGTTAGTTTAATAACATCGAGGCGATCTGATATTTCCAACTAAAACTGATAACACTATGTAACACAATTTTTGTTCCTGGGTAGTAAGTGTTATTTCCTAATTGCTTATGCCTCAAAAGTATAGAAAATGGCTATTATTCCCCACAAACTTTGCTTTTGTGACCAGGACAGTGATATTTCAAAATATCACTATTTCCAATGGGAAAACGGACGATTAAATTTACAGTATAATTGTAAATCTCGAAAAACTACTCACTTCTAAATCTTTTGTAGTCATCTTTGTATTACTTTAGTATAAATACATGTTCATTTGGATTCATATGTTGTTTTTTTCTGACTTTATGTGAACGAAAAGACACACATTTGCCCATTTTCCCATTGGAAATAGTGATATTTTGAAATATCACTGTCCTGGTCACAAAAGCAAAGTTTGTGGGGAATAATAGCCATGTTCTATACTTTTGAGGCATAAGCAATTAGGAAATAACACCTACTACTTTACTGCCCAGGAACAATTTTTTTTTTTTTTTTTTTTTTGTTACACAGTGTAATAAAACCTGGCTTGTGTAGATAATTATAATGTAATTACCTATTTGCCCCACTAGGTGGTGCCATTAGCAAACCACTGGAGGACGTCACTGTAGCTGAATCCCAGACTGCTGTTTTTGAATGTGAGGTGGCTAACCCTGATTCAGATGGCAAGTGGTTGAAGGATGGCAAACCACTTGAGTTTAGTGATATTATAAGAAGTGAAGCAGATAGAGCAAAAAGACGTCTCGTTATTGAGATAAGCAAACCAAGTGATATTGGTGAATACGCCTACCAAGTTGCAACCTCGAAGACAGCAGCTAAACTAAAAATTGAAGGTATGGCACAGGAAAAGTTTGAATTTATTATATACTACAGTCAATTATGTACTGCAGTAATATATATATATATATATATATATATATATATATAGTATTATATATATATATATAATATATATATATATATATATATATATATATAAAGGTATCTATGTGGAATACACCTTAATCACTGGTCTCTTTTTAATGTAAATGAGACCACACTGGAGAACTTTAATTTTAATAAAAGTTAGTAATATTGTATATATAACTCATACTTTCTATTTATCAGCTGTCAAAGTTAAGAAGACTTTAAAGAATCAGACTGTGACAGAAACTCAGGAAGCTGTTTTCAGTTTGGAACTCACCCATCCCAATGTGAAAGGTTCTCAGTGGATTAAAAACGGGGTTGAACTTCAGTCAAGTGACAAGTATGACATAAGCGTTGTTGGCACTGTGCACACTCTGAAGATTAAAAACAGCACCACACAAGATGAGTCTGTCTACAGTTTTAAACTGGGAAAACTGGGAGCCAATGCCAGGCTACATGTAGAGAGTAAGTTATACATTACAAAATGAAAGAAAAGAGTAGAGTGTGGCACATTACTATTTTGTCTTTAACATTTCTTTCTTTGTTTCCCCTCTTTTAGCTATTAAGATTGTTAAGAAGCCAAAAGATGTCACTTCTTTAGTAGATGCAACAGCTTCCTTTGAACTGAGCCTGTCTCATGACAATGTGCCCGTTACATGGATGTTCAATAACGCAGAAGTTAAAGCAAGTGACAAATTTAAGATGACGTCAGAAAGGAAAGCCCATAAACTGATCATTCAAAACGTTACCCCTGAGGATGCTGGGGATTATACAGCCCTTGTGGGGCATCTGGAATGCAAAGCAAGACTGTGTGTTGAAGGTAAGTTTATTTCCCCATACCCTTATGTTTACATATACCAATTACATGCAAAGCAGCAGGATAAAAGGGAGCAAAGGGGAGTGATAACGTATTGAATTGAAATTTGACATCACAGCCTGTTTATGAATATTCAATTTCCCAGCAAAACAATGCTTTAATGAATTGGGCTATAGTGCATGTTTCTGTATTTTTGTCAGTACATTTAAATATTCTTGTCTACCAAGTATATTTGTATTAAATATACATAACTAGACAAGGAGATATTTACCTTGCCCGGAAAATTTGCAAAAATATTTTGTTTTCAGCTTTGCGCATCACTAAGACTATGAAGAACATTGAGATTCCTGAGACGAAGGTTGCAACCTTTGAGTGTGAAGTATCCCACTTTAATGTCCCTGCTCTGTGGCTGCAAAATGGAGTTGAGATTGAAATGAGCGAGAAATTCAAAATATCAGTTCAGGGCAAAGTTCATCAGCTGGTAATCATGAACACAAGCACTGAAGATTCTGCAGAGTACACTTTTATCTGTGGAAACGACAAGGTCTCCGCAACACTGACAGTGAATCGTAAGTCATTCAACCTAACCCGATTTATAACTCATTCATCTTTTGTAAACGGTTTCTGTAAAGATTCAAATCAAACAATTGTCTTTCCTTTTTCAGCAATCCTAATTACCTCAATGCTGAAAGACCTCCATGCACAAGAGAAAGACACCATAACCTTTGAGGTCAATGTAAATTATGAAGGTATCACCTACAAGTGGTTGAAGAATGGTGTTGAGATCAAATCAACAGACAGGTGCCAAATCAAGTCCAAACAACAGAACCACACACTCTCTATCCGCAATGTTCACTTTGGGGATGCTGCAGAGTACACTTTTGCTGCTGGGTCATCTGTAACGTCTGCCACTTTATATGTGGAAGGTAAAAATATTAGCCTCTTTGTAACTAAAACTTGTAATTTTCTTATTTCTTAAAATGTTGTCTTACTGAATGGATTTGTTTTCCTTCTTTCTTTTTTTTCTTTCTTTTCTTTAGCTCGTCTTATTGAATTTAGAAAACCTATTAAGGACATCAAAGTTGTTGAGAAGAAGAAAGCCACCTTTGAATGCGAGGTCTCAGAACCTAATGTTGTTGTACAGTGGATGAAAGGTGGCCAGGAACTTGAGCTCTCTGAAAGGTAATAGTTTTTTTTTTTTTTTTCTTCAGATATATTCTAAATGGAAAAAGAAATATGGGTTGCTTGTAGTTAAAGTTAAAAGTGCTCTATTTCAACTGAAGGTTTTAAGCTAATACAAAATTTGTTTTAACTTTTTTTCTGCAGGTTTAGAGTTTCAACAGAGAAATATATACATCGTCTAATGATTTCCACTGTGCACATGTCTGATGCTGGGGAATACTCAGTTGTAGCAGGAGGGAATATATCCACTGCACATCTTACAGTAGAAGGTCGTGACATTAAGATATCTGAGCCTGCTGAAAAAGACATCACAGTAAGATTATTTCACTTTTTTACCTAATGGAATTGAAAATAATCACAAATCCTTGCAGGTCCAATAGTATATGAAATACTTTTTTTCTCTTTTTTTTGGTAATAGGTTTTTGAAAGACAGAGAGCTGTAGTTGAATTTGAAGTCAATGAGGAAGATACAGAGGCTCGTTGGCTCAAGGATGGTGTGGAAATTAACTTCCAGGTTCAGGAAAGGTTCAAATATGTTGTCATTCGGAAAACTCATCGTATAACTATCACAGAAACAATACGCAGTGATGCTGGTGAATACACCTTTGTTGCTGGAAGAAACAGAAGTATGGTGACACTTCATGTCAACCGTGAGTACTTTAAAAAAAAAAAAAAAAAAAAAACTTATTTATCAAAGCTGTTCAGTCTTAATAGATTTCATTTTCGATTTTCCAGACTGTTACTTGTTATTTAATGACAAGAATGATATATATATATATATATATATATATATATATATATATATATATATATATATATATATATATATGTCAACAATTTTTATTTATGTAATTGTGATTTAGAAGATGTGCCTAGCTCCTAGAATGAATGAATAATACATTCTCAAACTAGACAGTAACATGGGGAACATTGCTTAATTGCCTTGTTTAATTAATATGCAGTGAATCAACTTTCTAAGGGATCTTTTGCTTTATATTGAAGTTCCTGAGCCTCCAGAGATTGTGCAAGAGCTGAAACCCTTAACTATCGACTGTGGTAAACCTGCACGCTTCTGTGCCATGGTGCGTGGCAAACCTGAGCCTCAAGTTTCCTGGTATAAGAATGACCAGAAGCTCTCTGCGGGCTTCAAATGCAAATTCCTACATGATGGAGAAGAGTATACTCTTCTGCTGATTGAAGTTTCCCCTGAAGATGCCGCCACATACACTTGTGAAGCCAAAAACGATTATGGTGTTGCAACCACCTCAGCATCGCTCGGTGTTGAAGGTAAATATCTATCTTTTATTTGCCTGTGTGACTGTCTCTGCACAGTTTTTTTTTTTTTTTTAATTGTAATGTGTGCAAGTAAACAAGCAAATTAACTGTATGTTTTGTGTCTACTTTTCAGTTCCAGAGGTTGTTTCCCCTGACAAAGGGGCTACTCCAGTAGTTCCAATTCAAGAAGCCTCAACAGTTGAAGTGAAGTCTGAAGGTATGTTTTCAGTACAAATTTCTTGCGGGAAATGAGGAAAGGAAATCACTGTTCTTGTAAATGCATGTACTGTGTAATGCTTGTTACTTTAATGTAACATGGGGCTGTTTTAGAAGCTGGTAAAACTGGATGTTGCATACTTTTTACCTGCAACATACAAATGTTTCAGATATAACAAACATTTGACTATTTGAAAGAATGTAAGACATCAAGTAAGCAGTGGGACATCTGAAACTAAAATACATCCTGACTGCACAAATACTGACTGATTTCTCAGTCCAGTTTTAACAACCGTCTTAGTGCATGGCGATGTTTTGTTTATTCTGCTTTTGCTTCTATGCAAAATATGTAGAAAAGAATGCTCAGTTAGAGCAATGGATGTACCAGTATTCCTTAAAAGACACGACAGCGATATTATCATAGGTGATTGAGGAGTTTTATTTTAAAAATGGATTGGCTAACATAAAGAAGTGATCTTGGGAACAAAAGCTCACATTTTTGGGAACTAAAGGATTACAAATTCCAAAAATTATTATTATTATTATTATTATTATTATTATTATTATTATTATTATTATTATTATTATAAAAAAATAAAGATGTTTGATGCCATGCAATTGAATAGTGGCATACTTCTTTTCAGGACTTAAAAAAGTAGAAGAATTTACATCCAAGACTCAAAGGCATGTTTCTACAAGTGTCTCAAGTGTTAAGAAGGAACCCCTTGGCCAAAGGCCTACTTTCATTCAGCCTATTGCAAGCTGCATGGTGTCCCATGGGGAAGTGGCCAGATTTCATGCACGTGTGTCTGGCATGCCGAAACCGGAAATCCGTTGGTTTCACAATCAACGATTGATACAGCCAACCAAAAATGTGGTGTTTCATTTCGATGAAATAACAAATACAGCCACACTCATTATTGTTGATGCTTACACTGAGCATGCTGGACAGTACTCTTGCAAGGCTATAAATAGTGCTGGAGAAGCAACTTGCACAGCTACACTTGAAGTGTCTGCAGAAGGTAAAATCAATTTATTGTTTGACGGAAAGTAGTTTTTAGTGTCTCACAAATAATTCACCAATATTAATTCTCTGGATATTTTGACACAATGTCTTGTCATCATCAAGTGCGTTGCTAACTAAATGCCATCTTTCACCCTAAAACATCACTGGACATTTTTTAAAAATCACTTATCGTATTATTTTTTTTTTTACTAATTTCAGTTTAACATAACAAGTAATGTCTCAAGAAATGTTTTTTTTTTAGTTTTTAATTCTGAAATAAAATATTATTTATAGGAAGCGTGTGGTTTAAGGGTTAATATCACCATTGCTGTGCAATCTTTCGTTCTTCATTGTATAACTCCATTTCATACTCTTTTCGTGGTTCTGTCGAGAAGATGCTCAACATCCTGTCTGTGTGTCTTCGTCCATCATTAATTTTTCACTCATATCATAGATCATGCATTGAAAATACCTGATCTGTGGACTCATCCATTTGGCATGTATAGTGCACCTTAGCAACTTTACCCTTATCTTTAACTGTTGAGCAGTGCTTAATATCCTGTCTTTTATTACTCATACAGTGAAAACCATAGATAGGCAAAGCATATCAAGTACTGGAAAAGTCATAAAGGAAACAGTCACCTCTCAAACCATATCAGAGGCTCGGGTTGAATCTCCAATGATCTCAAAGCAAACTGAAACTTATTCAGAAGAGTTCAGATCTGTTGAGGAGCCTTCCTATGAATACAGTTGTCAAGTCTTTGAAAGTGTTTCTGAAAGGTCCACTGTGAAGAAGACTGCATCTGTGAAAAGGATGGAGGCCCAACAAGCAGTGACTGTTGTGAAACACTCAGATTCCATTGCCCCCAGGGGTCCTACAGTGCTTCAAAAACTCTGTGATCTTAGAGTGAATACAGGTGCAGTGGCCCAGTTCATCTGCTCTTTTGATGGTCAATCCTATACTGAGATAGTTTGGGATCATAACGGCAAGACACTGATGGAATCTGAGAGAGTGAAATGCTCTCAAAGTGGGGGTGTTCTGTCTCTTTCCATCCTCAATGTCCAGTTGAGTGACCAGGGCCGGTACAGATGTGCAGTAAAAAATAAATATGGGGAAGATAAAACGTCTGCACAGCTTACAGTGGAAGGTGGTTATGAGTTTTTTGTTACCACATTGGATTATTTCATATCATCCTCTTTCATTGCGCCATGCTTTCAGCTTTTAATTCTTAGCTTGGCTTTAACTTATACAATAACTTATAGCACTAGTTATTTTAATATTTAACATTTTAATATAGACTTAGAGAGGTTTAAACATCAGCCTTAACAGCATTTCCATACATCCCACTAACCCTCTAATAATATATCATAATATTTACAGCTAAAATAGCATCTAAAACATAATTGCTGAAGCTTTTAATCTATAATAATGTTCCTAACTTTATTCTTACCCAGCTAAAGAAGCAAAACCCAAAGCAGAAATCAAAATTTCCTCTGATTCAGACACTAAAAGTTCTAAAACTGACAGAGAGCCCCATGTAATTCCCACTGACCAAGGCCAACAGAAGCTCTCAGAGAAGTCTTCAAGACCTCAACCATCATCAACCCAAAGACCAAGTGGAACACAAAGGCAGAGAAGCAGAGACTACTATCCAGATGTTGTACCCTTTGAGGAGTTACCAGAAACTGGTGCCACCATTCCAGAATTCCTAGAAAAACTGGCCCCAGAAACTTTTGTTAAAGAAGGAGATGATGTTTCGCTCTTTTGTGTTATTAAGGGTGTACCTGCTCCTTGCGTGATTTGGCTTTACAATCAGTTGATTGTTGAAGAGTCTACATTACGTTACTTGAAACATGATGGCTCTCTGTGCAGTTTAAATTTAAAGAAAGTTGACCCCAGTCAAGCTGGCACATTCACATGC
The DNA here is from genome assembly GCF_017654505.1 of Polyodon spathula. Lineage (NCBI taxonomy): Eukaryota > Metazoa > Chordata > Actinopteri > Acipenseriformes > Polyodontidae > Polyodon > Polyodon spathula. The sequence goes on along the minus strand of NC_054543.1, from coordinate 34,313,747 downwards.
AAAGTAGTCAATTCAGCAGGAGAAGCTTCGTGCAGCACACATCTCAGGGTGACAGGTTGGCAACTGCATGTTTTGGTCCTTCCGAATGTGAATTCATCATTCATTTCACATTTGCATCCCAGTTCCCAAATTCTCATCGGATTCATTTTTGGATGAATAAAACTTTTTTACCATACAGTATTTAAGGCATGATAAGGCATGTTCCTGGAAGTTCAGCAAAGGTTGCAGAAGACTGTGGATTAAAAAATAAATCTTAAAAAAGAAATTTCATATACACAAATATAACTATACATATTTTTTGCTTTGTTTTGAAACAATCTGATAAGTTTGACACATGTATCTTTTTATCCCATTGGTAAATTATTTTGAAAAGATTATTATTATTATTATTATTATTATTATTATTATTATTATTATTATTATTATTATTATTATTATTATTATTTATTTTTAGCAGACATCCCTACCCAAAGATACATGCAAAATGGGACATCACATTCACTGCGGTATAAGAAATAAAACATTATTACAGAATGAATGCTTACAGTCTTTTCTTCATTTATTCACAGACATAAAGAAAGTAATTCAAGAGGAGATTGAACGTAAAATCGAGTTGGAAGTAAAAGGTAAGAATTTTTTTATAATTAATCTCAAATGTTTTGGGACACATATCAACAGTACAAGCGGCATGCATGCAATGTCATGACTTGTTTAAGAGAAACCATGTTTTATATCTTAAATGTCTTGTTTTTGTACTGATATTTAGTTCAGATCTTTTATTATTTAATTTCTATCATAGGTTTTGTTTGACTAATACGTATTGCTTGCTTTACAGCAGTTTTGGAATAGTGGGATCTTGTATTAGTACATGCCTATATTAGAGCATGATGTAATGACAACTTATTTGTATTTACATTTTTTCAGATTTAAAGGTTCGGGATGTGTTTCTTTTAAAGTTTCCAGCTTCTAGGAAAAACATCTTTAAAAGATATTGGACTAGCCAAATCTTTTTATTGCTTTTTATTTTCCATGCATCTGATATTCATTCTTCTTGCACACATATGTCTAAGACTGGCTTGCAGATAGTGTTATGCAGTTAATGTTGCTTGCTTTTTACATAACACTGTGAAATCTAGTAATTATATTAGTTCGAATAAACGCCTTCTCATACCATTTTACAGTTTCTTATGATAGTATTTATAATTGTCTTTGATATTTCATTGGAAATTTATTTGTTTTTTTCAATCAAATACCTGAACAATTTACCCTCTAATCAAAGGATCAGAAAGGGCGTTTATTCAGCTGTCTGCAAGTCAGGCAAGAGCATTTTACCAAACAGAGAGTCCAAAATCAGAGGAGAAATGCCCCAAAACACATTTTATTTTGAGAACGTGTATGCTTTTTTTATGAAGAAGTTTCCACAGTTTGAAGAAGGAACAAAACAACGAGCGATACTCGTGTCAGAATCTTTTAAAAAGAACCAGGTCTTGCGTTTATTCGAACAAATATGGTGAGTGAATTTTTATTTATTGTCTTGTGATCTCTTGCATGCATTTACTTTTTCATTAATATTCCATTTCAAATATTTTTTCAATTTTTCATAAAATAATTTTTTTTCTTATTTAATAAAAAATGAATTAAACCACTTTTCTCTTGTTTTCTAGAATTGTTCTTCAGCGATGGGACAGAATATTTGGAAAACAGAAGAGGTGCTTTTTCAGACACTGAAGACTATTTAGATCATGGATTGGTTTCTGCAAATCGTTGTTCAAGTAGAACATCTTCCATAAGTTCGTGGTCTGAGAGCATACGGCCTTCTTTTACTAAAAAGCTGAAATTCAAATCTGTCATGGAGGGAGAGCCAGTAGCTTTCCGATGTAAGCTGATTGCTTGCCCACCCCCAAAAATCTCATGGTTGCATAACAACAGACCAATTCGTAAAGAGACTCGTCGGGTCATTAAAACTGAAAGTACTATGCACATTCATAATTCAACTTTAGAAATTGAGAATGTGCAGGATAAAGATTCAGGGAGTTACAGGGTGTTTGCTATTAACAGTGAAGGTTCAGCAGAATCAACTGCTTCATTGTTGGTATCACTGGCTGAGGAACAAAATGCAAACTATTTAAGTTTTGTTAAGCGGTCAGAGAAAACTCATGAAAGTATAGATTCTATGGTTGAGAAAAGGAGGGAAGCAAAGCTAAGAATAGACCTTAGGTGTGTGGGATCTCCTTTTGATAAGAAATATACCATGAAAGGACCTTCGAGGGAACCATCTGCAAAACGGGATCTGATGCATACTATGTATTTTAGAACTTCTTCTCCATCCAAAAAGCAGGACCTTCTGTTATGCGATACCGCATCAGAGCGAGGTTCTCCTCATTTGTCAGAGAGGCTCAGTGACACTGAAAGTCTTCTTGAAGAAGATGTAAAAGTGAAGCTGCATCTTTTACGGAGAGCTGTCAGAGAGAAGAGACTTTCTCTTTCTTCACGATCATCATCTGAATTTGATCTTGAATCTGTTGGGAGTGAATCAAGTTACACAGACTCTGTGGGGCGACTAAGAATCAAGCTTTCCTCTGTGTCTGATGTACATGGAAAAACAACAGATCAGGCTGAATCAAGTGTTAGTAAGAATTCCTCTGACTTTCAGATTAGGATGGAAAGAATCCTAGGCCTTGGTATGCAAGAGGTAGAAACAGAAGCACCACATGAGGTAACTTCATTTCAAGAATCTTCTAGATCAAAAACAATCAAGACATTAAAAGAGCAATTTCTAAGTGAAGGATTCCCAGACAACAATGATGAAGAATTGAAAACTGAACTTGAGATGGATCATGAGATGGAAACTGTAAGTAAGAAGGGTGGTGATAGCACATTACAGACAGAGAAGTCTTTGATCCAGCTGTCGCAGAACATGATTAACTACCAGCAAGACATAGCAGAAGACCAGAAAGGTGATGAAATGGTATTCGATTTGACTGAGACTGAAGAAATGGCAGAAATAGCACAGCAATATGAAGAGGAAGTTTTAGGGATGGAGGATGATGTAACTGAAGAAAAAATAAGTACAACTGAACTAACACAGGTTGACAGAGCTGAATACATGTTGTGTGCAAAAGAAAGTGAAACATCGATTGAGCTAGCCATGACAAAACCAGAAAAGGAAGTCAACTATTTTATGAAAAAGTGGAAACCATGCCCTCCATTGTTTGATAAAGAAATGGTGTCATTAGAAGCTGCCAAAGGAGAAGTATGTACATTTGAGTGTCTATTCCAAGGACATCCAACAGTTACTTGGTGTAAAGATGATAGACCAATACCAGAAAACCAAGATTATGATATACATACAACAGATGCCCAATCTACACTGACTATTGGTTTTACTAGAGTCGAACATCAAGGAGTGTATACCTGTGTAATATTTAACCAGTATGGAACAGCTACGACTTCAGCTTCTCTAAAGATTAAAGAAAAGGGTTTGATAAACAAAGAAACAGTTACAACCTGTCAGGTTGAAGTAACTGAGGCAGCAGAGATGACTGAAGAGGAACTTGATCGAATGATAGAAGAAGAACTAGATTCCTACATAGACCCAGACAAAGATTTCAGATCAACTTTACAGGTCCCCCAAGCACTCTTGCCAAGACCGCGACATTCAGACTCATCTCTCCTTTCAGCTCCTGTTGAGATTATGATAACTGCACCTACACCAATTCCCGAGCAAGATGATGAGATGAAAGAATCATTTGAACCAATTGAGAAAATCTCAGCCGGCTCACCCCAAGATAGACTTGCACAAACAACCAAGCACAAATTTACATTTTCTTTTGATGTTGCTTCTGAACCTCCTCAGGTAATACAAGAAACGAAGAGCACAAGTTGTATAGAAGGAGCGACAGCAATGTTTGAATGTCTTATATCTGGAGACCCAGAACCAACAGCAACGTGGATTCACAACAACAGATGCTTAAGTAGCAGTAACAGCAAATACAGATTTGAACAAGAAGGAGGAATGTATAGATTATATATTAATAATGTCTCCCATTTAGATTCAGGCAACTACAGGTGTATTGCTAACAACAAAACAGGAGAAGTGGAAAGTGCATCTAATCTCAGTGTAGAACCGACAAAGCACAGTTTTACTTATCGTAGGGATAATGCAACAGACGTTAGTGAACATCAAACAAATAAAACAGAAAGTTATTTTGACACACCGCACTTACCAAAATATATGGTCCGCATACAGGACAAGTCACAGGTAGAAGAAAAGAGACATGAAGTACAGGGATTTGTATCTATGTCACATTCAAGAAACCGGAGAATAACCAATGAAAAAACTGAAGATGAAAATATAATCTCAGACAACATAAACCCTCTTGGACCTCTTGGCATCAAGAAACAACAAGATGAATCAAGAGAACAATCTCATTGTCCACCAGAAGAACTATCCCACCGCAGAATTCCACTACATTCAAAGGAAGTGGACTCAGCCAATGTGACAGAAATAACTGGATGTGGTTTGGAGTCATCGGATGTGATAACCAGAGTTTCAAAAATAAAACGTATGTTTGAAACTCCAACTGAACCTAAGATAAAGGTTAATTTAAGGGAAAGAATTCAAGAATGTCCTGAATTGTATTTTCCAGAAGAGCGTGTTCTTGGTAGGCCAATCTACAATGTAAGGAATGTTGGTTGTGTTCATAAGACAGAATCTGCTGTTTCTGATTATCAAGAAGAGTCTGTTCCACATAGGTTTATGCAAAATGTAAGGGAAGTAGTTCCAATAGAAACAAAGGACACTAGCTTATCAGATCTGCCAATAGAGTCTCTTCCATATGGCTCCATCTTCACTTTCAGTAACTCCACCATGGCCAGTGTGAGGAAAAGGGTTGCACCGAGAATTCCCATACATTCTGTTCCATGTAGATCAATCCACCAGTTTGGAGAAACTGTTCCAGTTGATAAAAAGGAAAAACACATGTCAGAACTTCCAGGAGAACTTGAGCAACGTCGCTTTATCCATCAACATAGGCACAAGGTCCCAATGAACATCAAAGAAACAGTTGCATCAGATCTTCCAGTCAAGCCTGTTCCACGTGTTCATCAGCTAAGGCAATGGGTTCCAAGTGATGCATTAAATATTTCAGAGGAGCCTGCTCCACTAAGCTTTGTGCAACAACTAAGGGAAACAGGATCCATTGACACATCGGACACCACAGAGAGTCATTTTATTTCACTTGCCAGTTTGAGTGAAGTTGAAACCACTGTGAAGGAAAACACAGAAGAATATACTGTGCCCAAACTAGTAAAACCTGAGGCAATAATGCCATTTTGGTATAAAAAAGAAACTGTTTCAGAAAATGTTACTGAAACTCCTGCAAGACATTTTGTGGGACTCCCAGATGAAGGTGAATATGAAAGAGGAAGAATAAAAAATAAAACTGGAATACCTGAAAGTAAGTCCAGTAAACTAGAACATTCCCTTACACACAGTGTTGAACATCACCATAACACCATTTCATGTTCTACTCTTGGTAAAATGATGGAGAAGGAGAATCAACTTCCAACCAATTCAACTGTTTTGGAAGTTAAACCTGAATCTCCAGTTTTTTCTAGTGTCTATTTAACTGAATATCCACTTGGGGAAACAATAATGCCAGAGCAAAATGTATTTTCAACAGATGCAGTGTCAAAGACACCAGAAAAAGAAAATTCATCTTCCTTAAGTCAATACCTTCTTTCACATAGTGTCGGGACTGGTCAGTTATCAAGTACACAGGAAGTTAAAGAATTAGAATGGCAGGGACCCAGCAGAAGCATTGAATTTGCAAATTATGTGAAGGAGAATGTTGTAGAAGGGGTTAAGGTTCAAGGATGTGAAAGTAAAAGTGAAATGATAGAAGAATCTAAATTACATGGAGCTGTTTCTGCAAATATATCAAAACCAATAGGTGAAGCATCACAAACAAGTGATGAAACTACCTTTTCCCTAACAGACTATCTTATATCAGCGGGGCAACAGAAGAGCCCTATACCAATGCAGGAAAATGTGGAGGAAACTGTTAAGCAATTGGCTGGGATAAGTTCACTTGAAGTTGAAGAGGTAACATTTAGTGCTGTCTATGACTACTATAACCAGCAGCCTGAATGGGGACGTTCCCTGTCTCCTGAATCTGAAATGTCAATTGAAATTAGCAGTACGTGCAGTGATGAAATTGCAGAGCTTGAACAGTTTTACACTCCATCTTCCTCAGCGGACAATTTTCAATCTAAAAAGTCACCTGAATCTTGCCATACACCTTGTGGAACTCCTGAGGGGTATGTAACACCTCCCCAATACCTGTTCTCACCTGTTGAGAGTAAAAAAAACTCTTCTGGTCCCATGCTTGACAGGTTGTTTTCCCCACCAAAGATATTCCGATCACCAGAAGATGAGGGAATTGAAACAACACCACTCACATTTAGCTTGGAAGAAGAAAGCTCAGTTACAGAAGGACGTAGTTCAGGAGCATTTGGATCACCTCAGGAAATGGAGCCCAAAATTCAGGGCATTCCACCAGCTTTTATTAAGCCATTATCAAGGAAAAGGGTTTGCAAAATGGGTGTGCTAACATTTTTTGCTGAGGTGACTGGAATTCCTACTCCAGAGGTAAAATGGTATAAAAATACAATTCTTTTAAATACAGATCAGAGGGTGACCATGGAAAGAGAAGGTGATGTGTGTATTTTGCAAATCCAAAATATATGCAAGGCTGATGAAGGACAGTATATTTGCGAAGCAGTTAACACTATAGGGGAAGCAAAAAGTTTAGGACAGGTAGAGGTTATATCCCAGGATACAAGATTGATGCCAATGCCCCCTGCAGTAAGTCATCAACATGTGATAGAGTTTGATGTAGAAGATGACACAACATCAAGATCTCCTTCTCCCCAAGAAATTTTATTAGAAGTAGAACTGGATGAGAATGACGTAAAGGAATTTGAAAAACAGGTCAAAATAATCACAGTCCCAGAATTTACCCCTGACAACAAAAATATGATCATCTCTCTTGATGTTCTTCCAAGTCTTTTTGAGGAAAACAATATAGACTTTGTAACACAAGAAAGTGAAGACCTGCAAATTGCCTTTGAGGTGACAGAAATGCCCCCTCGGTTTATCAACCCAATATTTGACGTAGAGACTGCAGAAAATACTGATGTCGTCTTTGAGTGCTCAGTGACAGGAATTCCTCCTCCTAGTGTGACTTGGTTCAAAGATACTGTTCATATACCACAGGATGGTAGGAAATATGTTTATTTGTCAGAGAATGACAATCATAGTCTTAGGATTCATAATGTGTGCAATTATGATAACGGCATCTACATATGCAAAGCAGTAAATCAAGTTGGGGAAACAACATGTAGAGCATCTCTTTTTGTATCTAACACCAGCCTCAGAAGTTTGATTTGATTATGGGCAATTCAGTGGTGCAAACAAATCAGACTTCAGAAATAGAACTGGAGTTTGAGTTTGAACATGAAACTAATGATTCCCCAAAAGCTCTAAGGCTTATAGCCATGACTGACAATGAACATGAGGAGCAGGGGGAGAAATGTGGCAATATTAATTTTGATGTGTTTGCTGAACCTTCCAGGGAAGACATGATTGAGTTTAAAGCTAAAGAATCTGACACTTGTAGCTTTCAGTTTCAGGTCACAGAAACACTTCCAAAATGTTTATTTCCCCTGACAAACCTAACTGCAGCTGAAGGGACTTCACTGGTGCTTCAGTGTTTAATGAGTGGTACCCCAAAGCCTAGTGCTAAGTGGTACAAGGATGGTAAATTAATTAAAAAAGGCAGGTATATTATTCAAGAAAAAATGTCTGGCAGCTTCAACTTGATAATTAGAAACGCTACCAAAAGTGATGCTGGTGAGTTTAAATGTATAGTTTCAAACAAAGCAGGGTCTACTGAAACAGCTGGCTTGTTGAAAGTGTTTTAAAAAGTTTAAGGCTGTTATTTGGTATATCATATCACTTGACTAAAGTCAAACATTTAGCAGTGTTGAAAAGAAAATGCATTACTGCACTTTTTATGTGGTAACTTTTGCTTAAACCGTAAAGCTGGTTCTGTATCTTTGGAACTGCCAGCACTTGCAACTATTACATTTAGCCAAAAAGTTCCAGTGTTAATTTGCTTAACTGAAACTTACAGTAGTACATTGACCTGAAACTGAATTTTAACAGTTTATTTTCAACGGTGTCATTTTGCAACCAGTTGTATGCGGTCTTATCTTTACATTGTTCTTGTAAATGGGTAAATGGTGAACTATGAAATTGATCTAATGAAAGCTTATTGTTTATTATGCCTCAATACTAAATGCATGCTTAATAATTCATTTGATATAATTGTGTACAACTGTCTGAATCTTAAGTGTAAGTTACTATACAGATTATGATGTATCTATTTATTTTGTTGTGATTTTAGTGTGATATGGACAATTTCTATGGAAGTCATAGATATTTTGTAGTTACAAATAATAATAATAATAATAATACAATGAGTAATTATAGTCTTTTCAGTGCTATACATGTCTATTATACTGACTTTATTTTCTGAATGCAGTCATTTCATATTTTCTAAATAATGTAGAAGGTGTAAAGTACATAGTATGTAAAACTCTTTTGATCATAGCCTTTATCAATTCCCTGTACAGGAATAAAAGATATATTGATTTGCTTACAGTAGTATTCTGCTGCTGTATAGTCTGCTATTTGACATATTTCTGTTTAGCTATTTAAAAGGCTTCATCTAAACTTCAGTGAATAATTAACCCAGTCAGTCAAATCATTTATATAATGTAAGCTTTTCAGTTTAATTTGGATCTCTGTCTGGAAGGTACACAGTACATTATATATCAGAAGTCATGATACAACAGTTATCAGAGTATTTACACCAAATTGCAATTTGCACCATTTTTGCAATGCTAGTAACAAACAACTTTGGCACTCTTCTGAGTCCACAAACATAAGTGCTGAGTTCTCATAACAGGTTTAATTTACATTTCTAAAAAAAAAAAATATTGATGTAACAACCATATAAATTGGTCCGAAGTGACTGAATCTGGAAAAGAAATGAAGGCATAACATAATTTTTAAAATGGTATATAGTTAATATGATTATTTTCGTTGTACAAGTGTGTTTGCTCTTATAGTTTCTCTGCTGTGTTTGTTTGTAATTTACAAGGTTGTATAATTAAATAAAGTAAGATCGAAGAAGAAAATGACATCTTTGCATTTGTCTTTTTTAAAATTCTAAAATCAACTTTTTTATAGAATGTTTTATAAACTGGAGATGCTTCTTTGCATAATTTCAGATGTTCTTCACTGTATACCTCCATTTAGTTTATTAAAAGGCGCCATATGAATGTATTTAGTAAACCTTTGACTTTATTATTTTCTGTGCAGAATTTTCTAGCTTGGCTCTCACGACAACTGGTGAAGAGAAACAAGAAACCTACAGCAGTGGCCTTCAGTTTTCTGACAAAGGCAAAACATTTGAACTCAAGCCAGAACCTAAACTTTATTCCAGTACAATTGAAAAGAAAAATGAAAAGCCAAAAGCACCAGTTTTTATTAAGCAATTAGCCTGTGCTGAAATTAGTGTAGGGGAGGTAGCTAGGTTTTCTATCACAGTTACTGGCATTCCCAAACCCATAATTCAGTGGTTTCATAATGGAATAAAGTTGACTCCTTCAGCAGATTATAAATTTGTTCAAGAAAATGAGGAGTATATCATGATTATTCCCCATGTAAAACTCGAAGATATAGGTGAGTATTCTTGCTCTGCAAGCAATATTCTTGGTCAATGCTTTTGCAGTACATATTTACAGGTGAAGCCAAGGGAAGCTATGGGAGGATTTAAAAAGCCTTCAACAAGGCCACCAACTTTGAAATCAGTAGAAAAGAAGGTCACCAAAGAGTCTTTTTTATCTGAAGAGGAACACAAAGCGCAAATGGAGACGATGCATAAAGTGACGAGACGTCCTCCTTGCTTCATAAAAGAACTACAACCTGTGCAATGTAGAGAAGGAAGTCAAGCTACATTTGAATATAAAGTGATAGGGGACCCAATGCCCGAAGTGCAGTGGTTTAAGGGAAGTTACCAAGTTCAACCAAGCATCTACTTCAGCATTGTACACAATCTTGACGGATCTGGTCACTTAAATGTCAATGGAGTTCAACAAGATGATGGTGGTCTTTATACTTGTAGAGCATTTAACCAGTCTGGGGAAGCCACCTCCAGTGCTGAGTTGCTTGTGTTTAAAGATACATTTGCTGTTTCTCGGCACAAGGAACACAAAGTTGTTCAAAAGAAAAAAGGATATAAAGTATCAGCAGGCGAACAAGCTACAGAATCCCGTTTATATATGGTAAATTTACCAGGCGAGGCAAGAGCAGAACTCCAAGATGGACACCAGATGGTGTACACTATAGGCACTGAGGAAAGACAAGCTATAAGTAGTGAACAGGTAGACTCATTAAGGGAAGTAGTAGTCTCCGCAGCAACGTTGCACAGAGAGCATGTTCCCACCCACCAGGCAGCCATACAACAATCTCATGAGGTTGAAGAGAGAGTCACAGTCTCCACTGGTGAAGCTGTAACAGAGTCTTTTGTTCCAATGATGAGGGAACTGCACACTGCAGCATTCGCAACTTCTGTTCAGGAAAGCCATGGCTTTAGAGAGCAGCACTATGAGCGAATACAAAGCCCAGAGGTGATTGAGATTGAACTAACCAAAGAAAGACCTTCAAAACTTATGTCAGCTGTTGCAGAGGAAGTATTATCTTTAACTAGTGTGACAACAAAAACTCTGGAGACAGGGGCTGAACTTGCAGTGCCAAAACCTGAACCAAAACATATTGTATATAGTCACCATGTAGAAGGTAAGATGCAACTGCCAAAAGAGGCAATGTTTGTTATTCAAAAGCCAGAGTTAGAAAGTGTTAGCATGGTGAATGAAGGTGTTAAAATAGTGCACACAGCTGTAGCAACTATGAAGCAGGAATTTAATGAGGCCCATACCAGTGAGCTAACAACTCTTGATGCTGCCATGGAAGCAACAGTAGTAAAGGAATTGTCAGAACCACTGCTAAGGCCTGTCACTGAAACACCAAAATCCCTACCAAAAGAGCAGACTTTTCAAGTGCAAAGACCAAATGAACAGCAGATATCAGCAACTAAAGATGCATTTTTAAAATCAGCTTTAATTGCTGAAGAGAAACAACAGCTCACAGCTGAATGTACTGAGAAGATTGCTGGGTTAGATAGTGCAGTGTCTGTTCAATCACAAAAAGTAGGTGAACAGCTTTTGCATTTGCAGGTCATAAGTGAGCAAGACACATTGCCCAGTGAAGCCACTTTCAATTTTGAGGTGCCCTCTGAGGAGCAAGCTGAAGTTAGAAAAAGCCCCACTTTGCTTTCTTCACTAATTTCAGATGATCAAAAATCTATCTCTTATGAAGTTACTTCACAATTTTCTTCCAAACAGAGTGCAGTTTCAATTCAGTCAACAAAAGAGCTCCCCACTATTTTACATCTGCAGTCAGTACAAACAGAATGTATGCTTCCAAAGGAAGGTATACTTTCCTTCGAAAAGCCTGAACCCAGAGTAGCAGTACAGAAACAAGAAAAAGCCCGTAGGCAGGCAGTAATTGCAGAAGAGAAAAGGGAATTTTCAGCTGATTATTCCACAGACCTTGATGTGTCAGTGACGGGTATTCATTCAAAGTGTAAAAGCGAGCCTCTTCCACGGACTTGTCTTCAAGTAATTACAGAGTCAGTTCAACTGCCAAAAGAAAGTCCTTTTACTTGTGAGGTAAAACATCAGCGTGCTTTGGTTAAAAAAGAAGATAATTGGAATATCATGCAGTTAACTACCGTAGTAGAAAGTCAAACTTTGGAGGAGGGCCACACTGATACATTTAAAGGAATGGAGGAAGTTACTTGTAAGACTGAGTATGAACCTAAAATCCCCTCTGAGCCTGTTCATATTGAAGAGAAAGCAGTTTCCACAGAAAGTACAGTTTTTTTAGAGGCAGCAGAAGAAGACTTTGCAGTCCGAATTCAAGAAGGGCAATCTGTGAGGCTTCCATTATTGATGGAGGAAACACAGGTCATTATTGGAGAGCATTCTGAAGACATAACCAGGTCAGATGCAACAGCTCTTAAGATACAAAGGCAACCAAAAGAGACATTCCAGGCACATGAGATCCTAGAAAGTAAAACTCTTCCAAAAGAACTTACTTTTGTTCTGCAAACGCCCAAAGCTTTCAATTTGAGCATCAGAACGCAACTGAAAAATGCACTTGAGTCTGCCATAGCCGGTGAACAGCCTTCGCTTTTGGCAGAGGTTTTAGAACACTTAGATGATATTGAGGTAACAGAACTAAAGATACTCAAAGAACCCAAATATACCATGTTTACCTATCTTATTACAACTAGTAGTTCCCCACCTATGGAAATAACCTTAGCTTTTGAAGGTCAGTATCCCCAGACTGCCGATTTGAAAAGTGAACTTCAAGCGGCCTTTTATTCAATTGTTCATCAGGAGCAACATGTCCTGTCTTCAGAACAGCCAGGCACCATACAAATTGACAGGCCCCAAAGATTACGTGTCAGCAGTGCACCTTCCAAAGAAATGATGTCACCACTTGTGGAAACTGTTGGCATTGCAGAGAGTGCCTCAGACATTGCAAAACCAAACACCCAGTCAGCTAATCTTAAGACCCAAGACAAACCCTCAGTCCAAACAGTAATGACACAAGGTGTTACTCTGCTGCAGGAGTCAACTGATTCTATTTCAAAAAGTTCTCAAGCACAAATGATTAAAGTAACCACGGAATCAAAAAGGGATATTCAAGAGATGGTATCTGTGAAGCAAGTTAGAACAATGACAATGAAAACTCATCAGAAAGATGTTGGAGCTGCAGTAATTACCACAGAAGTGCCTTCAACATCAATTCCTGTTGAACAAGCAGTAGATGTTCTTGTAAAAAAAGGGAGAAGGGAAGAAATGTTAAAAGAAGAAATTACAATATCTTCGGAACATGCTACCAAGGGTTATCCTGTCATTAGTCAGGGACTAGAAGATGTTGCAGCAGAGAAAGATAGCAAAGTAAATCTTAGTGTAATTATAACAAGTGTTAAAAAGGTAAACTGGCTTTTCAATGGTAAACAGGTTACTTCAGGCAAAGAGTTCAAATGTTTAAAGGACCATGATACTTACACATTAGTAATCAACAAAGCAATCAAGGAGAAGCACGAAGGAGAGTATATCTGTGAGGCAGTGAATGAAGCTGGAAAGACCACTACATCATCGAAACTCACAGTTGTATTAAGAGGTTGGATTATGGGGATATTAATATTACTTAATTTCACTTCACACTCGACTTAATCACTAACCACATTTTAAGATTAATATTTAAAGTATTACATTAGACATAACTAATAAAATATCATTAACAACCCACAACATTTCTTATATAATTCTTTACATTTTCAATTTTCTACTCTTTACTTCTTTATTTGACTTAATATGTTAATCTTAATATTTGAGAGATTATTTATTCTTAATTATCTTGATTAATTTTAGTCCGATTGCATGCTGTATTATCTAGGCAGCCTTTAAGACTTTTATTTTGCTTATCCAATCTAATCATTAAATTTGTTCATAAGTGCGATTTCAGTAACATTCTTCCCCATATCCACTTCACCGCTGGTTTTCTTTTCCACTGATTCACTTCTGTATTCACTGTGTATTTAAACAAGAGCACCCAGTCATTGCACATTATTTGTTCTTCCATATCATTTCTTCACCATTTTGCGCAAAATACTGCAAGAATCTACACGGATATGCATGTCTCTGAGCATCACATCGCAGTCATTTTTCATTATTCACTGAATCTCCATTTTCTAAAATGGAGATGGTTTCTTTCCTTTTAACCTTTTGCAGCAGCCATTTCTTTTCACAGTCACTCCCTGGATTGCTTTTGCACCCCATCATCTTTGTTCCAGTTCATCACTTTATTGTTTAACATCACCTTAAACAACAGTTTACCCAACAGTTTTTGCTAAGACACTCACAATTTTTTTCCCACCCCTAAAATTTAGCTGCTCCGGTGTTCAAGAAGAAAATTCAATCCTTGGAGGTCTCTGTCGGCAACCCTGCAAAGTTGGAGTGTGAGACTGAAGTCGCTCCAAATGTGTCATTTAAGTGGTTCAAGGCTGGGAATGAAGTTCGAGAGAGTGACAAGTACAGGATTGTTAGCAAAAACTACACATCTACTTTGGAAATTCCAAAACCCCAAGTATCAGACAGTGGTGAATACACATGTAAAGCTTCAAACCAGCAAGGCAGTGACAGCTGTGCAGCATCGGTAACCGTAACTGGTAAGTGAATCATCTTTTGTTTCATATAAATCGTTTAAGCGACTGCTCTATTTATCCTACTGAAGTATCCTACTGTGGTATTGAAATGTTTTTTTTTATTATTATTTTTTTTTATTATTCAAAACACTAAAACTATTTTGTTTTAACCTTTGTACAAACATTGATGGCAACAGATCAGGTAAGCACTGCCTATATTTTGCTTGGTTTAGGGTACTCTTTCTGTTTACTTGGTTCATAATGAAAGGAACTTTCTTGATTTAAGACATACTTTTATTTTTTTATTTTTTTTCTGCTGTGATAAAGTACCATATTAAAGCAGGTTTGCAATTGTTTTCTCTTATTTTCTTGCTTTCTTGGTGTATCTTCTTTGTACATTGGGCTGATCATATGCCCGCTTATCTTGTGAGTCTTAAAAAAAAAAAAAGGAATAATTTGACTTTTTATTTTTTTAGAAGTTTTTCCTCCGGTCTTTGTAACTAGACCAGAGTCAATGACTTTATACGTGGGGAAGCCTGCAAGATTTCAATGTGCAGTGACTGGTTCACCACCGATGAATATTGTATGGCAGAAAGCCGGTCTTGACATTTCTTCAGAGGGAAACTATAAAATCTCAACTGACAAGAAGAAGAATATTCTTGAGATTCCTAGTCTTCAGCTTGATAACAAGGGCATCTACAGTTGCAAGGCAACAAATGCATTTGGAACCGACATCTGTAGTGCTGAGCTAAGAGTTATTGATAAACCACAGTTTGTGAAGAAACTTGAGCCCTTACCGGTGGCTGTTGGCCACATCATTCGGCTTGAATGCCAGGTGGACGAAGACACAGGAGTATGTATAACTTGGAGCAGAGATGGTAAAAAACTCCATCTCAGTATGGATTATAAAATTACATTTGACGACAAGGTAGCAGTTCTTGAAATTCCAAATGCCAAACTCAAAGATTCAGGAAACTATGTCTGCACTGCATCAAATGACGCTGGAAGTAGCACCTGCTCTGCCTCTGTAACAGTGAGAGGTAAGCATGATCCTCAAGATAATTCTCTCTTAATATTTCTGAGTACTAACAACAATGCGATTCAGGAAAATCAACTGGTTTCATCACAAAGTGGCTGCAGCCACGTCTTTTAAAGTAAGGTTTCTAAGAATGTCTTCTCTTTCTTTCTGGCTTATTTGTATAGTTTACTGTATAGGGTCTAACCTTTCTTTTTGGATTTCCAACTCTAAATAGAAATCTTACTTGTTTTATGCATCCTTCTAATCATTTTTCTAATATTTGGTCTGCTGTCGAATATGCTATTGTCACTTTTTAAAATACTCTCTCTAGAACCCCCATCATTTCTTAAGAAACTGGAGCCCAAGATTGTGTGGAAAAAGGGTGTGGCAGCCCGTCTACAGTGCTCTGTTAAAGGCTCACCTGAACTGCATGTTACCTGGTTTAAGAATGACAAGGAACTAAGTACCAGTGATAAATACAAAATCACATTTGTAGATGCTTTGGCAGTCATAGACATTTTTGAAGTTAGTGTGGATGATAGTGGAAACTACACATGTGAAGTACTAAATGAAGCTGGCTGTGAGAGCTGCAGTGCCAAGATAACAGTAAAAGGTCTGTTGTTTTATAGTTCAAATCTTGTGTTACTTGAATTTAAACCTTTCATGTAAATGTTGGTATACAAGAGGTTTAAAACTGTTGCAATTAATATTTTTTTTGTAGAACCACCATATTTCAGCAAAGAATTAAAACCAGTAGAAATAATGAAGGGCACCAATACTGCTCTTGAATGTGAAATTGCTGGTACAGCTCCATTTGAAGTGAAATGGTTTAAAGATAGAAAGCCAATTAAAACTGGTAAAAAACACAACATTATCTATCAAGATTCTATTACCTCTTTGGAAATTACTTCATTTGAAACAGCAGATGCTGGAGATTACCAATGTCTTGTAACAAATGATGTGGGCAAGAGTTCATGCAGCTCAACTGTAAAGTTGAAAGGTTAGTAAAATACATTACATTGTCCATTTTCAAAGGAAGAATAATTTAAAATTTTAGTATAGATTTACATTTGTTTTTATTAAGTGTCTTGTATTAAAGACGTTTATTCTTTAAATCTAGAAGCCCCCTCATTTGTTAAGAAGATTGAAAATGTTACTGCAATGTTGGGAAGTCCTGTTAAGATGCAATCTACTGTGAGAGGCTCAGTGCCTATTTCCGTTAAGTGGTTGAAGGATAATGAGATAGTGAAAAATGATGATTTTATCACTACGGCTTTTGAAAATGGTGTCGCCACCCTGGAAATAATGACTGTTCAGATTAGTCATAGTGGGAAATACACATGTCAAGCTGAGAATGATGCAGGGCTTCAAAAGTGTGAAGCAGCTGTATCAGTAAAAGGTTAGTACAAGTTAATAGATGCATTAGTATGCATATACATATACAGTATATATGTTTTATTCTCAATACAAATAATTGAATCTCTTTATAGAACCGGCCAGAATAGTAGAAAAAACGGCATCAATTAGTGTGACAGCAGGGGAGCCAGCAACTTTGGAATGCACTGTAGCAGGTAGCCCATCACTTAAAGTCAAATGGTTTAAAGATGGAAAAGAGATGGTGTCCAGCAGAAAATTCAAAACAAGCTTTAAGGATAACGTTGCCAGTTTAAAGATTTATGCAGCAGAGAAGGCGGACAGCAGTGAATACGTGGTTGAAGTGTCAAACAGTGTTGGAAATGACAGATGTGCATCTTCTGTTACTGTGCTGGGTTAGTACTGACCTTTACATCTTTCATTTCATGTTCAGTTGTTGTTTAATTGCATTGCAGATTTGATAAAGTCACAAACTCTTGTTATCCAAACAGATCGAATTATTCCTCCATCTTTTGTAAAACCATTAAGGAAAGTGGATGGCATTGTAGGTACCAGTGTAAACATGGAATGTAAAGTCTCTGGTTCTCAGCCCATGACCATTTCCTGGTACAAGGATGAAAAAGAGATATCAGCTGGTGTTAAATACCAAATGACATTCCAGGAAAACACAGCATCACTGGGAATAAGTCAATTAGAAATGAATGATGCTGGAATTTATACTTGCCGAGCAGCAAATGCAGCAGGGAACAAAGAAAGCAGCGGAACTGTCATTGTAAAAGGTTTGAGACATACTATAGATTTAAAAGCTTATCTTTTCCATTAATATAGCCTTAATTTATGTGTTCATTTTTTTATTGAACCACGAATATATATTAAGTAGATATTTTTTTAATAAAACTAATCATTTTCTTTACTACTATCTTTTTATATAAATGTAGAGCCACCAAGCTTCTCTGTCAAATTGGAGTCACAAGATGTTATACCTGGTTCCACTGTGATTTTAAGAAGTTCTTTCAATGGAACAGCCCCATTGACAATTAAGTGGTTTAAGGGGGATAAGGAATTAACAACAGGTGGAGCATGTTTTATCAAAAAAGAAACATCATCAAGTTTTCTGGAGCTTCATTCTGTGAAACCTTCTGATTCAGACAACTACACTTGCCAAGTCAGCAATGATGTTGGCAAGGTGGCATGCACCGCTATCTTGTTTGTAAAAGGTGCCTTCTTCGTCTTCTTCTTCTTCTTCTTCTTCTTCTTTTTCTCCCTTTTCCTCTGTAATTCACAAATACTCTTTTGCATGTTTTCTTTAATTCTTATGAATGCTCTTCCATCTTATAGAACCACCATCATTTGTAAAGAAACCGGACCCTTCAAAACTGTTAATGAATGGATCTTCAGTTAAACTGGAATGCAAAGTAATTGGCACTCCTGAGATAAAAATTAAATGGCTCAAGAATGAGAATGAAATCAGTGCTAGTGATAAGTACAGAATGTCCTTCACACATTCTGTAGCAGTTCTGGAGATTATCAATACTAGCATCGACGACAGTGGCGATTACATCTGCGAAGCACATAGTGAAGCTGGTAGTGATAGATGTAGCAGCACGGTTACAGTCAAAGGTCAGCCGGCAATCATTTAACTTATAGTTTTTTGCATATTTTGAAATCATTTTTACCATATGTTAATATTCTAATCTTCTTTTTTAGAACCCCCAGCTTTTATAAAGGCTGTTGAATCCAGGGAAGTTGTAAAAGGTTCTGAAGTTATTTTGGAAGGAGAATTGTCTGGCTCAGCTCCATTTGATGTGGCATGGTACAAAGACAATAAACCTATCAGAAGTAGCAAAAAGTACAAAATAACCTGCCAGAATGGCACTGTCAACCTTCACATTCTGAAGTGCGATGCCACAGAGGTTGGCAAATATCAATGTACAGTTACTAATGATGTAGGAAATGCATCCTGTGATTGCCAAGTTACATTAAAAGGTTGGTAGCTTATAGATAATACAACTAGTTTGGATACGTCTTTCTGTGCATACTCTGATAAATGACAAATTCATTTTAATTTTGATGTATTTCTGCGTTCGTTGTTTCTCTAGAACCCCCATCATTTGTACAGAAGCTTGAAAACGTTAGCTCCATTGTAGGGAGTGATATTGCACTGCAATGTACCCTTAAAGGTTCAATGCCAATAACTGTGTCTTGGATAAAGGATGATCATGAAGTCACAGAGGAGGAACATATCAAAATGAGTTGCGATAACAAAATTGCTACCCTGTACATGACAGGTGTTCATACACAGAACAGTGGAAAGTATACTTGTCAGGCAAAGAATGATGCAGGAGTGCAAAAGTGTTCTGCTTCTGTAGTAGTTAAAGGTCAGTTGGTTGTTTTTTTCTTCTCCCTGTAGTACTATTTTAGTACTGTACATACAGTTTGTGGATTTTAACATTATAATGTTTTCTGTTTATCACAGAACCTGCAAACATAACTGAAAAGGCAGAGTCTATTAGTGTTACTGCTGGTGACCCAGCTACTTTGGAATGTAGGTTTTCAGTTACCAAGGCACTAAAGACTAAATGGTCCAAAGGTGGCAAAGAGCTGGCATCAGGCAAAAAGTATAAGATCCACAGTACAGATAAAGTTTCCACACTAAAGATTCATTCGACAGAAAAGGCTGATGGTGGTGAATATATGTTTGAGGTTTCCAATGATGTTGGCAGCAGCACATGTACAGCATTCATCACAGTTTTAGGTTAGTAAAAACATTTAAAAAATCTAAAAAAACCATTGTAAGCACAAAAATCTAATACAGTTGTGAAAGATTTGAGATTAATATTGGTTTGTCTGAAATTTCTTGTCTTATGTTGGCTAGATCAAATTATCAAGCCATCATTTACAAGAAAATTGAAACCAGTGGACAGCATCAAAGGATCTTTTGCCCATCTGGAATGCCTTGTGTCTGGCTCTCTTCCTCTGAGTGTGGCATGGTACAAGGATGACAAAGAGATAACGGATAGTGAAAAATATAAATCCACATTATATGAAAACACAGCATGTTTGGAAATTATTCGCCTTGATAGTGCAGACAGTGGGAGCTACACTTGTGTTGCAACCAATAAAGCTGGACGTGAGCAGTGTTGTGGCCACTTAACTGTAAAAGGTTTGCCTATTTTTCTTCCTTTCATTACTTCATTACTTTTTAAACCAACAATATAGTATCTAAAAAATATATATATTTTTTAACATCTTTCCCCCCTGATTTAGAGCCGCCAACTATTATAGAAAAGCCTTTATCGAAGGATGTTTTACCCGGATCTAGAGTGCAGCTGAAAGTTTTAGTCAATGGCACTCCTCCATTGTCAATAAAATGGTTTAAGGACAACAAAGAACTTGTATCAGGAGCCACTTGTTCCATTTGGAATGACAACACGACAAGTTTGCTGGAGTTATTTTCTGTTAGTGTTTCTGACTCAGGAGATTACAGTTGTGAGATCAGTAATGATGTTGGATCAGAGGCTTGCAAATCTACACTTTTTGTCAAAGGTTTATATATTTTTATATTGCTTTAAAATTAACATTCATTGTTTCTTAATTTAAAAAAAGTGAATTATGTAACATGATGTCTTTTTTTTTTTAGTACCTCCAAAATTTGTTCAGAAGCCTGATAATGTAATAATATTAAAACCAGGACAAAGCAAAATGCTTGAGTGCCAGGTAGTAGGTACTCCTGAAATAAAAATCTCCTGGTACCAAGATGGCAATGAAATAAGCTCCAGTGACAAGTATAAAATGTCCTTTGATAACTCTCTGGTGAGCCTTGAAATAACTGGTGCCGAGGTTAAAGATAGTGGGGTATATGTGTGTGAGGCGCACAATGAAGCTGGTAGCGAAAGTTGCAGTGTTGAAGTAAAAGTGAAAGGTCAGTATTTAGAGATGAGCAGATTTTGACAACATATGTCCAATGCATTAATCAAAACTAAAAAATGAATTTCCATAATTTCAGAACCCCCAGTGTTTAAAAAGGAACTGACGTCTTTTGAAGTTGTGAAAGCCTCTGATGTTATGCTTGATTGTGAAGTTACTGGTACAGCTCCATTTGAAGTTACCTGGTATAAGGATGCTAAAGAAATCCGAACCAGTAAAAGGCATACAATTACACAGGAGAATGGTCGTGTTTGCTTTCACATACTCAAATGCGATGCATTAGATGTTGGTGAATACCAATGTACTGTAGCAAATGATGTGGGAAGCTGCTTATGCAGGTCTAAACTGAGTTTGAAAGGTCAGTCTTGTATTGATAATTTTATATAATAAAAGTTTTTATTTTTAGAAAACCTTTTTTTGCAATGCATTCATGCATTAATGTATTTATTTATTCAACACTAGAACCTCCATCATTTTTAAAGAAGATTGAAAGTATTGCCACTGTTTTGGAAAGTTCTGCTACATTTCAGTGCACTGTTACTGGGTCACCTACCTTATCTGTAAGATGGCAGAAAGATGAAGACTGGGTATTAGAAGGCCCTAATATTGAACTTAAATTTGAAGACAATGTTGCAACATTGAACATTTGTGTAGCAGACACCTCTCACAATGGGAGGTACACATGCCAGGTTATGAACGAAGCAGGAATGGAGAAGTGTTTTGCAACTCTATTAGTTCAAGGTTTGTTTCAGATTCTTTAAAAAAAAGTATTTCCTCCAGGCTTTATTCCTACCAGTTTTCTTTACTTATGTTTACTATTATTTATTTATTTATTTATTTATTTTTTATCCTAGAACCTGCCAAAATCATAGAGAAGCCAAAGGCAGTAAGTGTTACTGTAGGTGATCCTGTAAATTTGGAGAGTATTGTGGCTGGCACACCTGAACTTAAAGTAAAATGGTTCAAGGATGATAAGGAACTCATGCCCAGCAGACAGTATAAAATGAGTTTTATGAAAAATGTGGCAAGCCTTAAGATTCAATCTGTAAAAAATGAGGACAGTGGGGAATATGCCTTTGAGGTCTGTAATGACATTGGAAGCAGCAGTTGCAAAGTGAATTTGATTGTCCTAGGTTGGTACCTTACATATTTGAACATTTTATCTTTTAATTATATATGTGCGTGATACATATTGTGAATATAAAATCATTCCTCTTATTTTGTTTATTGTTCAGATCAAGTAATTCCTCCATCATTCCTCAAAAAGTTGTCAGAAATGCAACAAGTTTTAGGATCATGTTTACGCATGGAATGCAAAGTTTCTGGTTCTCTTCCAATGAGTGTGGAATGGTATAAGGATGGCAGCATCATATCTGGTAGAACAAAATATAATCTTGTTTATCAAGACAATACCGTTTCTCTGGAAATTGATCAGTTAGAGAAGACTGATGCTGGAAAATACACTTGCAAACTAATGAACGAGGCAGGAACTAGTGAATGTGGTGGTACCTTAATGGTTAAAGGTCAGATATATTTAATTTTACTGGAACATTATCAAAGAGTTAACTTTTTTCTCATCAATGTGAATTGACTATTTATATAATAGTTCTCTTAATGCATATATTTTCTTTCTGAACATTTTAGAACCACCAAGTTTTGTGGTGAAACCAGATGCCCAGACAGTTCTTCCTGGTTCTACTGTGCATTTTAAAAGTATTTTAAAAGGAACACCTCCATTTGTTGTAAAATGGCTAAAGGATGGCAAGGAAATCAAAACCGGCCCGAAATATTTTGTTGGAATGGAAGGGTCATCATGCTATTTAGATCTTTACTCAGTTGGAGTTTCTGAAAGTGGAGTTTATACCTGTCAAGTTAGCAATGATGCTGATACAATAAGCTGTACAACAGAGTTGCTTGTGAAAGGTTTGGAATTTCTGCTTTTTTTCAAATACATCACTAACTATTCTGTCCTCTGTTTCTGAACATTAATAATTCATGTCACCAGTCTTTTTATTTCAGGTGTCTTATGTAATAAATGCAATTCTTCTGTTAAGAATGTGTTTAATCAAACAAATCTTTTTTTCTTGTTCCACAGCACAATCTTTCTTTAATTGCACAATATATTGCATTCTCTTTCTTTATTCTGACTTATGTTTATGTCTTGGTTTCCCAGAACCCCCCAAGTTTGTTAAGAAGCTGGAGTCTTCAAAGGTAGTAAAACCGAAAGACCAGACTCGCTTTGAATGCAAAGTAACTGGATCACCAGAAATCCAAATCTCTTGGTTCAAAAATGACAGTAAAATCAGTGAAAGTGAAAAATACAGAATGTCCTTCATAAACTCTCTGGCCGTTCTTGAGATTGAAAATATCAGTCTTGAAGACAGTGGAGACTACATCTGTGAGGCGCTGAATGAAGCAGGAAGTGACAGCTGTAGCACTACAGTTACAGTAAAAGGTCAGAAGTGTACCTGAGGACTGTCTTAATTTGCTTTTTTCACAAATGATCATATTAACTTTTGTGCACAGTAGCTTTCTGATATGCTCTTCCTTCATATTCAAAGGCTGAAGTTTGCATTTCAGTTGTTAGAAAAGTAGTTTGCTCTTATTTCTGGCAGGTCAAGAGATTGCTTGGTGACTTGATTTTGTAGTTGGGCCACCTACTGTTACTTTTAGCT
Organism: Polyodon spathula; assembly: GCF_017654505.1. NCBI lineage: Eukaryota > Metazoa > Chordata > Actinopteri > Acipenseriformes > Polyodontidae > Polyodon > Polyodon spathula. The sequence goes on along the minus strand of NC_054543.1, from coordinate 34,290,342 downwards.
TAATAGGAATTGATCATGGCTGTGGACGAACCTTTAGCAACTGCTTTTCTCCATAGAGAGCTAAATAATACTGAAAGGAATAATATAGAAAAACATAATTCAGAGAAAATATCTACATTTAATACCAATATGATCTAGTATATAATACACTGACGAGTAGTGTTTCTGAACAAAAAAATTAAATAAAAACATTAACATATAATTCCTATTGATTTTGTAGACCCACCTGCTTTCATCAAAGTCCCTGAACCAGTGGAGGGTATAAAAGGCAAAGATGTGAGCCTTGAATGTGAGCTTTCAGGCTCTCCTCCCTTTGAAATAACCTGGTATAAAGACAAACGGCAAATTAAAGACAGTAAAAAGTACAAGGTCACACACAAGGGCTGTCATCCTACTCTCCACATTTTAAATCTGGAAGGTTCAGACGTTGGTGAATATCAGTGCAAGGCAGCAAACAATGTGGGAAGTGACAGTTGTACTGGCACGGTTAAGCTCAAAGGTTAGTACAACTGTAAACTGATGATAAAAATCTTGCTAAGACTTTCCTTGTCTGTTGAAAACTCATCTTAATCGTCTTATTCTTCTTAAATTGTTCAGAGCCACCAGTGTTTGTGAAGAAACTATCAAATGTGACAGCCGTTACTGGAGAAGAAGTGACTTTGGGTGCATCGATTAAAGGCTCACAGCCTATTACTGTGTCATGGGTCAAAGACAAAGATGTGATAAGAGACAGTGATAATACCAGGATTTCCTTTGAAAACAATCTTGTCACCCTAAATATCATCAATGCAGACACAGCTAATGCTGGCAAATATATTTGCCAGATAAAAAATGACGCTGGAATGCAGGAATGCATGGCTTCTTTGTCAGTTCTAGGTTAGTAAGGGTACAAAAATACTTTTTCAGTTTTCTAAATACATATTGCCAGTATTGATTTGTTCTTCTTTTTGTTATTCTTACGTTTCATAAACTAGATGTATTCTATGTTACTTTACAGACCCAGCAGCAATTGTGGAGAAACCACAACCAATAAGTGTAACAGCAGGAGAGCCAGTGACTTTAGAATGCACCATATCTGGTACACCTGAACTTAAGGGAAAATGGTTTAGGAATGGTAATGAGATGGTCTCTGGCAGGAAATACAAAATTACCCTTTCCAAAAATGTGGCAGCCCTCAAAATTTTGTCAACAGAAAAAGGTGACACGGGCCAATATACATTTGAGGTCAAGAATAATGTTGGCAGCGACAGTTGTACAACAACCCTCACTGTTTCAGGTTTGTTGTTGTATATTTTCAGACCATTATTCTATATTATTGTACAGGCTGCCTGTTTTACATGTGTAATTTACACATATTGCAATGTATTCAACAGATAAAGTTATCCCTCCTTCATTCACAAGGAAGTTAAAGGATACAAATGCAATCTTGGGTGCAACAACCCAAATGGAGTGTAGAGTATCTGGTTCTCCACCAATATCTGTTTCTTGGTTCCTTGATGGGAAAGAGATTTTTGAAGGAGCAAAGCATCACCTCACATTTATTGACAATACATGTGCTTTGAAAGTTGATACTCTTGAATTGTCAGATGCTGGAATTTACAAATGTTCAGCAAACAATACAGCTGGAGCTGATGAATGCAGTGCTTCTTTGACTGTAAAAGGTCAGTAGATGTTCAAGGTTGAGGCTAAGGTCTCATAATTGTAAATCTTATTTCTTACTTTTTCTCTTCTTTGTTTTTGTTGTTGTATCTTGTTTGAGCTCTTGAAATTGTGTATCCAATATACCAAAAAATAGGTTTCTTTTACTTCTCTATGTTTAGAACCTCCATCTTTTGTGAAGAAGCCTGAGCCAGTAGAAGCTCTGCCTGGGTCTAATATCAGTTTTACAGGAATTGTAAGCGGAACCCCTCCACTAAAATTGAAATGGTTCAGAGGTAGCAGTGAAATAATGTCAGGGAGGAGCTGTGCAATAACTTTGCAGGGAACAACAGCCTCTCTGGAATTGTTCAAAGTAGACACATCAAAAAGTGGTGAATATACATGTCAAATCACCAATGATGCTGGCAAAGACAGTTGTACCACAAACCTATTTGTAAAAGGTTGGTCATTACATTTTTTTTTTTTAATTTTTTTTTATTATATATATATATATATATATATATATATATATATATATATATATATATATATATATATATATATATATATATATTTGTAGTCAAAAGTTTACATACCCCAATGAAAACAAATAATTATAGGAAAAATCTTTTGTAGCAAAAGTTTTGCTTTTATGGATGAGGAAAAATGTTACAAGAAATAGATGTAATAGATGTAATGCAATTATTTATTTTAACATTTTTTAAAAATGTTTTTTTGCAAAACTCCAAAAATGCTACTTCAAAAGTATTCATACCTTGACAAGGGAAATTAAAATAGTAGATAGTTGACGCACCTTTAGCAATAATAACCTGTTTTAAACTATTAGAATATTTGTCAATGAGCTTTTAGCATGATTCTCTACTGATTTTTTTCTTCAACGCAAAATTGTTCCAGTTCATTCAAATTCCAAGGACTTCTCTTGTGCACAGATTTCTTCAACTAATACCAAAAATTCTCAAAGGGATTTAGATTGGGACTTTGACTGGACAATTCCAGAACCATGATTTTATTCTTCTTTAACCATTCTGAAGTAGATTTTGATGTGTGCTTTGGATCGTTGTTGTACTGGAACGTCCAGTTGCGCTTTAAACCAAGTTTTGTAGCGGAGGGTTTCAGATGATTGGCCAACGTCTTTTGGTATACTATGGATTCATTTTTACCATGTACTAGAACTAAAATTTCCTGTGCCATTAGAGGAAAAACATCCCCATAGAAGGCTATTACCATCTCCATGCATGTACTTTTTTTTATATGCCTCACCAGACTCACCAGCATGACGAAATAGCTCGATTTCTGTTTCATCACTCCTCAAAACCTTTGACTGGAACTCATATCCATTATTCAAATGCCATTTTGCAAACTTTAAGCAACTGTCTTTGTGATATTTAACTAAGAGTGGCTATTTCCTTGGCCTGCGACCATTGAGACCTTCACCATGCAATACTCAACCTGTGATTGAAATGGAAACCCCAGTCCCTCTTGCAGCCAATTCACTGTGAATATCTTTGGCAGTCAATCTCGGATTGTTATTAAGGTTCCTCACAATTCTTTTACTTGCTCTTAGTGAAGAACTTTCTTTCAGACTGAGGGAGCATTGTGACAGTACCATGAGTCTTGTACTTCTTGATATTAGAAACAATAGTTGAAATTGGGATCCGAAATGCTTGGAAATCTTCCTGTATCCTTCTTGACAATAAATAATTTTCTGCCTAAGGTCTTCAGATAGCTCTTTACTTTTTCCCACATTGACTTATTGGTAATGACAGCAACCATCTTATGCCTAAGTCTTTTATACTCTCTGATCTTCACCTACAATCCAGCATTTTCTAGACTTTTCTAGACTTAGGTTCCGCATTGTCATATTGAAATTTCTAGCACCGTGTAGACAATACTATCATAGCATCAAAGGGTACGAATACTTTTGAATTAGCATTTTTGGAGTATTGAAAAAAAAAATGCTGAAATAGATAACTTGTTTTCCTCATCCTCAAAAGCAAAACTTTTGCTACAAACTTTATTTGTTTTTGAGAAATTTCTAGAAATTATACATTTCCATTGGGGTATGTAAACTTTTGACTACAACTGTATATATATATATATATATATATATATATATATATATATATATATATATATATATATACACACACACACACACACACACACACACACACACACACACACAGTGCTTCCTCGTTATAACGCTCTCGTTTATAACACGCCTCGGATATAATGCTCCTACAGCATGTCCCCCAATTCCGTATACCAGTGATTCATGCAATATTTCTATTGTAAATACAATACTGGTGTTGTTCAAACTGTAAACAACTTCTCAGTCTAACTTCTGTTTCTGACTCTCCATTTTGATACAGTAACTGAACTGAAGAAAAGCTGCACTAACACTTTATAACACAGACATCTTATTCAGCATTCGTTTTATAACAAAATAAATATTGGGCCTATTACATGGTTATCTTTCCTAATGTATTTACTCTTTTGCTGTGAGAGGAGCTGGTGCTTTCTCCAGAGATAAGACGCTTCAGCTTCGCTTCAGCCACTCTCCTTCTAGCACTTGGTTTGCTTGTCTGTCACTTCGAACTGAACTCCTGACCGCCATTTAGCCGGGCTATTTATAGTTTAAAAACTGCTAATTAAAATGATCCACGAGTGGGAACGTTAACTATTTATTTTTTTGTAAAAAATATAGCTTTGATTACATGGTGCTTTATGCATGGTTAATTAATGGAAAATTACATTTTTGCTTCACTATATGTGCATTCTAGAGAAGGAGTTATTTTATTTTGTAGTTTAGTCAGATGTGTTTTGTTATGTGTCCCGCGGCACCTTCCACCCCTTCCCCGTGTATAATGCTCTTCGGTTATAACGCTCACATTATGTATCCCCTGAAACCAACGTCATAGCGAGCAAGCACTGTATGTATGTGACATACACATATATATATAGATATATATATATAATTATATATATCTAGATATATAATATATATATATATATATAATCTATATATAATAACAAAAAATGGAGATTTAAATATAAAACGCCACGCTCATTATTCTAGATATGTGTTCTAATTTCTCCTTGCACTATTTTACCAGAACCGGCAAAATTCCAGAAGAAATTGAAAGATTCTAGTATTGAACTAGGGAAGTCCCTGTTTCTTGAATGCACATATTCTGGTACCCCAGATATTTCAGTGAAATGGCAGAAGGATGGTACAGAAATTACATCTTCAGAAAAATTCAATGTAACTACAACAGAAAACTCCTGCATACTAGAAGTCTTCGAAAGTAACAAAGATTGTGGTGGAAAATACACTTGTGAAGTTGTGAATGAAGCAGGAAGTGATACCTGTCATGCAGTCCTATCAATATTAGGTTTGTTTTCATTAATGTCAATTCTCCTTGCGATTTATTAATTATGAACAGGTTGAATATATCAGTTAATTGATTAATATTTATTTGTGCTTTAGAACCACCTTATTTTGTCCAGCATTTGGAACCAGTGGATGTGACTGTTGGAGATGCAGTGTGTTTGAATTGCCAAATAGCAGGAACCCCTCAAATTAAAGTGTCGTGGTATAAAGGAGATACAAAACTGCGAGCTACTTCTCTGTGCAAAATGGAATTCAATAACAGCTTTGCTACTCTGAAACTGAGCAAAGTTAGCAAAAATGACACTGGAGAATACATCTGCAAAGCGGAAAATCATATAGGTGTTGCATCCTCAAAAGCCTCATTGAATGTGCAAGGTGATCACCTCATCAAAATCTTTCTTCAAACTCTTGTCCTTATCATTTCCTTTTATAATTTTACCACACTAACTTCTTCATATTGTATTTTTAACCATTATATTGCTTAACTGTTCTGTTGCAGATGTCAAAACACCACCTTCCTTTACAAGAAAAATGCCAAGTCTTCAGGAGACTGAGGGTCTTCCAGTTAAATTTGAGTGTCGTGTAACTGGGTCATCTCCCATTGAAGTTTCTTGGCTTAAAGATGGCGAATCTTTGGCCAACAATGATGACATTAAAATGTCCTTTATTGATAACACTGCAATCCTAGAGATTGCGCAAACTGAAATGAAACACTCTGGTGAATACACATGTGTAGCTTCCAATGTTGTTGGAAGTGCCTCTTGTAAAGCCAAACTTACACTTAAAGGTTGGTTGGGTTATATATTTTATAACAAAAAAATGTATGGTTCAATTTAACAGGCTTATCTTGATATATTTCTTGAATAAGCCAAAGCACTGTTGACCTTTGCCTGTTTCTAAGTCTTTTACTTTACTCTTCCATTTAACTTCTAGAACCCAGGTTTGCTCCTGTCTTTGACAAAAAGCTAGAGCCACTGGAAGTTACTGTGGGAGACAGTTTTGCACTTGAGTGCCATATGACTGGATCATTACCCATCAAAGTCACTTGGTCAAAGGATAAAAAGGACATCAGATCTGCAGGAAATTACAAGATCACCTGCATTGATGACACACCTCGCTTGACTATTCTAAAAGCAGATAAGGGAGACTCTGGGCAGTATTCTTGTGAAGCCAGCAATGATATGGGGAAGGACTCTTGTACAGCTCAAGTTGCAGTAAAAGGTATTGGGTTCTTGCAAGTTCTACCCCTTCTTTATATTGGGTTTAATTTCTTCATAGTAGTTCTATAATAGTATATTCTTACTTTAGTTAAAACTCTCTTTTATGTGTTTTAACCCCCCCTAAACCATTTCAAAGTATTCTAGTATATTGGATCTTGCTTAATAGGGATGCTTTTTTCAAATTTTGAACATCTTTCTTCATTAACTTTTTCTTGTGCATTACATAAAAATGAGAAAGAAAATAATATCTTGAAACCTGAGTACATTTTTTGAGAATAAATTGAAAGTGTTGGTTTATTTGTTTGTTACAGAACGCAGAGTACCACCTACCTTCACCAAAAAACCTTCTGAATCAATTGAAGACACAGAAGGAAAAATTATTAAGTTGGAAGGCCGTGTTTCTGGTTCCCAACCAATGAACATAAGCTGGTTCAAAGATGACCAAGAAATCCAACAATCTGACAGTTATGACATGTCATTTAAAAGCAATGTTGTACAACTGTGCCTAAAGAAAGCTAGACTCTCAGATACTGGTTCTTACACTTGCAAGGTATCAAATGAAGCAGGCACTACCTCATGCAATGTGTCTGTGCTTATTAAAGGTTAGTTTAATTGTGTTATAATATTGTTTTCTTAAGGTATTATTTATGCCATAAACTAGATTGCGTCTCGATAAAAATACTGTATTAAAACCCCTTTGCATACATGGTGTGAGACGTATAACAATATCTGTACCTGTTTGAGTTAGCCAAACAGTTTCTTGCTATTTTACTATTTCAGTTGCATAAAATATTTTCATTGTGCTTCAAAATCAAAAATTCTGAATGCAAAAAATATCTGACGCTCATTTTTTTCTTATCGTATTTGTGTCATTAAGTCATTATGCTGTTTCCAATTTCAGAACTAAAAAGACCTCCAGTTTTTGATCTGCCTCTTAAACCAGTCACAGTCAATGTAGGTGAAAGCTTGCAGTTAAGTTGCCATGTCCATGGATCCGACCCTATGAAGATTCAATGGCAAAAGGACAGAAAAGAAGTAAAACCCTCTGATAAGTACCAAATTACTTTCACTGGTGGAACATCTGCTTTGGAAATAAATGTAGTTGCTAAAACTGATGCTGGTGACTACGTATGTAAGGCCACAAATGAGGCCGGAAGTGAGTCTTGCAAGGCAAAAGTAACCGTAAAAGGTACAGTGCGATTACTTTATATTATCCAATTTGTACTGCTTTCTTGCAATGATAATGTAAAGCTCTTTTTTTTCACTGTATCTTATTTTCTTTGAATTACATCTTATGCTTGCTTTGAGCATTATCATGACCACTTTGACGCCACTTCTTTATTTTGTGTATTGATTTTGTATATCTGTTTAAAAGTTTGCTTTATCCTCTGAAAGAAACCAGATAGAGATACACCGTATTCCTTTGAATTTAAGACATACTTTTTAAACCTTTTTTTGCTTCTCAAAGACAGCCTGCATCTTAATTTCGAGTACAGTATAGTGATACATGTATTAAAGTAGCTAACAAAAGACATGACCTCAGTACCCAAACAGCAACGTGGCTGAGTGCTGGACAAGACAACAAGTCGTCTGCCTGAATACACAAGTAGCACAAACGTGATTTACTACTGAGAAAAAACAAACCAAGCCTGGGGAATTCCAAGAGAAATGTTTACAATTTCAGCATTTCTAACAAACAGTACCAGCTTGGACAGATCGGAAATGCTGATCAGGCACCAAGCAACGTTCAATGCTGTTGTGGTAGCTGGGTTACATGTTGCTGATGCCGTGGAGTGTTGTGTCGTGCTTGCTGTTGCCAGGATGTGAGTGGTGTATGTATGACAGAGATGCCATCTTAAGTATTATACAGTGCACACTACAATAAACAAGCTCAGTGGTTAATCTACAGTAACACTGTTTCATATCAGTTTTGTCCGCTACAAAAGTGTAATTGAGGTTGTGTCTTTGTAAATGCATATTTATTTGATATTTTATTTTTTCCTCAAAACAAGGGTGGATAATTTGGACTGCATCTTAAATCTGAGGGTGTCTTAACTTAGAAGGAATACAGTATTTTGTAAAAGGATCTGCTTTTCTTCTTTCTTTTAAATTCATGTAACTAAGAACTAGATATCTAATGTTACACTCTGTCATATCTTTCTTGAGAAACTGGGTTTTTACATTGCATCTTATTAAATATAGAGTAACTTCATCCTTCTTCTTAACTAAGGTACACATCATGTTATCTGTTCAATAATTCATATTCTATGTATTAAAATATTGAGTTACATTCTGATTTAGATAAAGCAGGGGAAGCACCATCTGCACCAGCAGCAACAGCAAAGCCAGCAAAATTAGACAACTTATTCTTCATTGAGGAACCCAAGAGTATCAAAGTGATAGAAAGTAAGTGTAGATAACATCATATTAAATCTCTCTATTTGTGTTTTTAATATAATTATCTTTTCAGTTGCTGGAAGGAACTAAATGCTTGGTTCTGTTTAATTTTCAGAGGGGGTAGCTACTTTTATTGCCAAAGTTGGTGGTGACCCAATTCCAAATGTTAAATGGATAAAAGGCAAATGGAGACAAATCAACCATGGAGGACGCATTGTTGTAGAGCAGAAGGGTCAGGAGGCGAAACTTGAAATCAAAGAAGTGACCAAAACTGACTCAGGACAGTACAGATGTCTTGCAACAAACAAGTTTGGTGAAATCGAATGCAGTACCAACCTTGAGGTCGAGGAAAAGAAAGAATTAACGGTTGATGCTGACTTCCGGGCAAAACTGAAGAAGTATGTGTAAAGTATTGCTAGGAATTGTTATCAAGACAAACATACAGTTGCAATCCTAAACATCAACATACAAGTTTTATTGAAATGTGAGTTAAATACATATACTTTTCCTTCTTCCTTATTTAGGGTGCCTTCCAAGCAAAAGGAAGAAGTGGAAGACAAAGACATTGATATTGTAGAACTGTTGAGAAATGTGGACCCCAAAGAGTATGAGAAATATGCCCGCATGTATGGAATCACAGATTATCGTGGTCTTCTGCAAGCACTTGAGCAGCTCAAAAAGTTGAAAGGAGAGGAAACTCATCAACTGGTAAATAATATTACAACATTATTGAGTATCTTCATTGCAGAGGAAACTTGCTACACAGTATATGTTCGTTGTCAGTCCATTAATAGTTTTAATATGTGCTTCAGGAACTGGAGGGAAGAAGTGCTGGAGAAGAACAGGAGTTTGATGAACTTGTCTCTTTTCTACAACAAAGAATGACACAAACTGAGGTATGGAAAGCAATATTATTTAGAACAAAAACCTGTACTGATTTAACATTGTGAAAGGAAATAATCAACTTTTTGTGCTTTCAGCCAATCACTCTGGTCAAGGACATTGAAGATCAGACTGTTATAGTAAATAAGGATGCAGTATTTGAATGCGAGATCAAGATCAACTATCCTGAGATTAAGCTTTCCTGGTACAAAGGAACTACAAAACTGGATACCGATGAAAAGTATGACATAAGCATTGAAGGTGACCGCCATGTGCTGAGAATTTATAACTGTGAGACACAGGATCAAGGAAACTATCGTATTGTCTGTGGTCCACACATTTCAAGTGCTAAATTAACTGTAGCAGGTAAGTCTTGTTTTTTAGCAGTTTGTTGTGCATAAATATCATATTACTGGTACTATACAAGCTTTCTCTTGGACAAAATACTAAACTGCTTTTGTGTTGTTATTTTACAGAACCTGTAGTGGAACAGCATCTCCAGAGCTTAGCTGGTAAGGAAGGCCAGATGGGTACCCTGGCTTGCCAGTTCTCAGTACCTAATGTAAAATCAGAGTGGTTAAAAAATGGAAAGCTGATAGAGGCACATGACAGATACACAGTTGATGTCACTGATAAAGTACAGAAACTTTATATTAAAGACCTAACACCAGAAGACCAAGGACGTTTTACCTGCAGATTTGAGTGCCTTGAGACCACTGCTGATTTTAGGGTGGAAGGTCTGTATTGATAATTGATAATCGCCTGCAGTTAGGAAGTCTTAACAACTCATCATCGGCATCACCATAGTGTTGGGTTTTTACATTTTAACCGCTTTTTCCATGTGTGCCTATCATTATTTTTAACAGTCATTAACCAGTTTACCATGGCTGAACATTCTGGAACATTTTCTTCTCTTCTTCTGCATTTTTCATTCTTGCCTTGGGGATATTCTTCATGACCTTCTTGAACCTTGATTTTCTTTTTTTTTTTTTTTTTTTTTTTACTCTTGTATTTTATTTCAATTTTGTCCACCAATTTTAAATCATTTTTTAACATGGTTGGGTTTTCTTTTTGGTTTTTCTTCTTTTGAAATGTCTGGGTCAACAGTATGTTCATTAGACTCACAGTACTTATTTCTATAGTTACTACTATGACACTGCTCCTTTTCTATTTTGACTTGCTTAACCGATTGCAGTGGACCCCTCAATCCAACATTTTTTTTTTTTTTAAAACCCTTATAAAGATGTTTGCATGAAGTAAGTTAATGTTTTGACTTCCCTTGTTTGTTACAGCTCAACAAATCCAGTTCACCAAGAACATCCGGGACATTGTTGTGAATGAGCATCAATCTGCAACCTTTGAGTGTGAGGTTTCGTTCGATGATGCGATTGTTACATGGTACAAAGACGCTACAGAGCTTAAAGAAAGTTCAAAATACAACTTTAGAAAGGAAGAGCGTTGTCATTTTATGACCATTCACCATGTAACTGCTGATGACGAAGGTATGTGCTATAGAAAGTAACAGTTACCAGTTTATTTTTGAACAACTAATGAAAGAGTGCAGATTAAATGACCTTCACTTACAATATTTTAGGTGTTTATTCTGTAATTGCGCGACTGGAGCCGAGGGGTGAGGCCAAAAGCACTGCTGAACTCTGCTTGTCCAGCAAAGGTTTGTACAGAATTGCATTATAAAACATTCCAGTGATATTTATTTTTCTTAAACACATATTTTTAAACTAAAACACTTTTTTTCTTTTTTAGAAATTGCTTTGGGAAAACAATATGGTGAGTAAAAAACAAACTTGCTTATCAAGGTTATAAATGCCTCTTCAAATGTTAAAGCACACATTGTAATTAATATTTTTATATATTAAAACATTCAACAACTTTGATAATCTTTAGATATCCCTGATACTGGAGTACAAGGTCCAGACGTACCATCTACAGTTATCACCAAAGGTAAGAAAGCTAAATAAAAGGGTAAAAGACAAAATACAAAACATATCTCTATACATTAATCAATAGATTTTAAAATTGATGCATACATGTATTTCCTGTTTCATAAGATGTGACTTCTACTGTTTTTGAGTACGCTGCTGAAGAGATCATTACAAGGAGAGGTAGTAGTCATAATGATCATCCTAATTATCTGATGTGTAGTCATCTCTGCTGCCACTAACCTTTCACAAAATTCCTCGAATTTCCACTAATAGGCTTTCAGTTTGATTTAACAGCAGTTTCATGTCTTTCATTTCATTTCATTTCTTACTAAATGTTGTGATTTAAAAGATTGTCTTTAATGTGTCTGTGTGGTAGTTCCCACATCTGAATGACATTTTTTTGTGTCTGTCTTTGAAATTCCACAAATATCAATTAGCTTTTATTAAGTATATATCTGTGATTCTTACTGTTAATTGTTGTCATTTAATGTACCAGAATCTGAAAGAAGGATAATTGAAGAGGAATTTATACAAGCTACTATAATTAAAAGAGATGAAGTTCCTGGACCAGCAGGTAGACGATACATATATTATTTGTAAAAATGACACTAAAGCACGAACTAAATGTGCGTCATAATACATGCAGTACAACAATTGTATATTCCTTTATTTATTTAAATTAAATCTGTAGTTGGCTTGTTTGTGCTAAAGTAAATCTCAGAATCACTTTTGTAAATCTTGTATATGTAAAGGTTTTGTCTTTTGTGTCGAATGTACATTTCTATTTAGTTAAATATTTAATTTTAAAAAATCAGCTATTCAGGAATACAAATCAACAGCTTATCCATGCCAAAATAATGATATATTTTGTACATTTATTTTGTATTTATTAAATATTTGTAATTTATTTTTGTATATATGTTTTATGTTATCTTTCACACACAAATCCGTAAAGCATTTTAATGTGTCATTGTCTAAGACTGTCTGTAATGTCTTTAAGTTTCAAGGGTGCCTGTAGATGAAACAGTCAGTTCAACAACTGTAGGAGGAAGATACACAACTCCTGAAAAAGGTAGAGCCCTGTAAAGGCTATCGCACTTATGTCTCACAGCTATATCTATACATACCTTTTCTTGTGTTAGCACTTGATGCTTACCCACCTGTCTGTAAATCTTGCTTTGCTTCTTTGCTATAAAGCAACTAATGGCTTTGTCTAAGCTCAAGCAAGTTGTCTTCAGTACTCTTACTGTGTGTGCACTTATCAAAGTATAAATTGATGTTTCATTGTTACTGTATGTCTTATTATTGTCCAATATTTAATCCATCTTTTTTTGTCTGTCAATGTGTTCTAAATAGATAACACAGACACAACTATTTTTGTTGATATAAAAGTGGTTTTCCATTTTTATTTCTGTTACATGTATAGTTCTATGTCTTCCTAAATATTAATAAATACATAAAAATAATAATACAAAAAAACCCAAACAAACAAAAAACCATCGTGCTTCTGCATGTGCGCTTGATAAAACCGCAATCACTTTGGTAACTTTTCTCTAATTTGACATTCATCTCTTTGAAGTTCCTGAAGCTTCAAAGAAACCAGAAGAAATTATACCTGCTGCTGTAACAAAGAGAGAGGAGCCTGCCGGGGCTAAAGGTACATTTACAATTTTAAGTACAAGTGGGTTCAGTAGTATCAGATTTACATTTTTTTAAAATTCTTAAACACTTTCTAAGATGTATGTACAAATCACTTGTTTGTCCTTGTTACAATTAATCAGTGTTAGTGTTATTTATAGCATTCACATCAGTTCATCTTTTCTAAAATACTAATATTAGAGAATGTCCTTTACTGAAATACAATGCTATTTTTAAAGTGCCAGAAGTTGCCAAGAAGCCTGTATCAGAGGTTACACCAGAAGTAAAACCAGAAAAGAAAGACCATGTTGCACCAAAAGGTACAGCCTCAACTGGTACAAAGAATTGTCTGTTTGTCTTGTGTGTTTGGCAATTTAACATCCTGCATATCTCTTTCAATTGTTTTTGTTTGTGCCAAGTGTCTCCAGTGTGTGTTTCAGGTCTACATTTTCAGTACTTAAATAACTATTGCGTTCTTAAGAACACCAGAGTCTATGTAAACACTTGTTTGATATTTGGATTTCTTATTTGTGTGAGTCTAGGTTTTTTTTCTAATTTGTGTGTGTGTCTAGTTATTCTGTTTCATTCCATTTTGTACAACATATAACAACATTTACATTGAACCTATATACACCAAGGCATATACACAGACTTAGAATCAGCATGTCAATATTTTTTGGAATAAAATATCACTTTGAGCAAAGTTATTGACTTCTTAGTGCTTTTTGGCCCTTGAATTTATGGAATACATAATGCTTAGAGGTAATATACTTTCACTGCTTCTGAAAAGTCTACAAGCTACAGGGATCACAGCTTAACTATATAGCATGATATTTATTATGTATTATTCCTGCATTGTTAGTCAGCATTAGAATATCAAAACAAAATTATAGAACTTATTTGTCATTTCTTCCCTGTCACTTTCAGTCTTCATACTAAATGTATATTGAAGGCTTTGAAATATGTATTCTCTACACACGCGCACACACACACACACACACACACACACACACACACACACACACACACAAACATGTCAGTGACATATGGCACAGCGAACGTAATCAGTCTTAAAGCTTTATGTAGTAATTCATGTCCTTGTATTGTCTGATATGTTTTACACCTTTCATATTAAAATTGGTGTGTTTTTGTAACCTTTGTGTTGTTGATGTTGTTATAATGTTCACCATTAAATAAACAATATTTTCTTCAAAGCACCTGTAGAATTGAAGAAGCCTGTATCTGAACCTACTGTTACTCCAGCTAAAGATCAGGTTGCACCTACTAAAGGTACAGACTAATGTGGTGTTAAGAATACTGTGTTTGTTTGCTATTGCAGACCAGGTCAACTCTGCATGTTTTACGTCAATATATGTGCCAGGTCTTGTATATCGTTCTTAAAAGTTGTTGTCTGTCTATTGATGTATATCTGTCTGTCTGTCTGTATGCTCTTTAAGCTTTCTTACTTTACATCTTTCTGTTTTTTTTTTTTTTTTTAGCTTTCCTACACAGTTATCAAAGGCTCTTTTTAAAGACTGGCATATGTGTTTTAGATAGTTACTAAAAAATAATTGTTAAATGCTTAAACAGTGCTTGTGCTACTTGAGAGTAGATTTAAATGTGTGTGTGCTGCGTTGAAGCAGTGTCTGACATTGTTAATGCTTGTTAATTGTGATGGAAGTTCAAAATTCAGTATACTTTTTACGTACATGTTCATGTTAACATCTTAATCGTTTTCATATTAAATCCTTGTATGGCCATTGTTGTCTAAAAAAAAACCACGATGTCGTTAAAGTGCCTGAAGAAGTTAAGAAACCTGTACCTGAAGTGAAACCAGCACCTGCAGCCAAAGTAGCACCTGAATCAAGGGTTGCACCTGCAGAAAAGGTTACACCTGTAGATAAAGTTGCACCTGAAGCCAAAGTGGTACCTGAAAAGAAAGCTACACCTGAAGTCCCAGCTGCTGTCACTCCCAGAAGGGAAGAGGTTGCACCAGTAAAAGGTATTGACGTTTGTCTGTGACAAAAAAAAAAAAAAAAAAAAAAAAAAAAACAGTCTGTTATTTATGTCATACCTTCTTGGTTTTGTTTTATTTTATTTAATCATTTCTTTCTTTATGTGTGTTTATACATATAGCCATGAGATAATGGCTATGAGCTTATTGATGTCTGTTTGTGAATAACTTTGTTACTGTGAATTGTCAATTTCTTTGAAACAAAATGCTTCTTTCAAAACATTTGTATGTCCTCCTGTTGAATGTTTTCTGGTTGCTTTGAACTTTTTTTTTTTTATTACATCTTCAATAATATCCTTTAAAGTTCCTGAAGAGCCAAAGAAGGCTGTACCTGGAAAACCTGAACCGGCTCCAACTCCAAAACCAAAACCAGTTCCTCCAGAGGAAAAGGTCACTCCTGCTAAAGGTATAGCTATAAACTATATAGCACATATGAGTAGAAATGTTTACATAGAGCCATATAATGAAGTATATGTTGTCTGTCATTAGTTGTTGTTTGTTTTATGTTGTGTGTGTATATATATATATATATATATATATATATATATATTATATATATATATATATATATATATAAATATATATATATATGAATATATATATATTCACACAAAATGAAAATATATAATATTTCATTTTATTATTTAGGATAAATAACTAAATTAATGAATGGAAAAACGTTTTTATGAAGTTGAGGATGATAAACAAATAAAATATGTTTTTTAGGTTATGGTGAACTATACTGTCCATATTGTTGTTTCTTGTCTTTTCTGCTCTATATTTCTGTCTAAAGCTCTTTGCAAAAAAATGTCCAAGATTTCTTGCCATTCCAGTCTGTTTCATAAAAAAACATTTCTTAATGTTTGCCAGCATCTTGCTGGTTATATTTGCTGTGTTTGTTTTTACTTTTACATGTCTGTTGTTTGTAAAGATGAACATGTTTGCCTACTAGGAAAACAATATAGCAACATAAACTATATATGTTTATGCAGGGAGTAAATACGGTAACTGTAGATGAACCCATTCTACATGCAGAGATCCTGTTAGTGAGATAGTGTTAAATTCAAATTATATTACATAACATACTATTTAAATTTGTGTTTAAAAAGTGACCAAATTAATTTATTGTATTAACTGTCGACCATCTCAGCCATCACATAATTCATGCTGATGCATCATCAATGTATATCCTGAATGGCCATGTCATGTCTGTGTGTTGTATGTCCATGCTTGTCCATGTAGCATTTCTTTACCAACACTATGTGGCAAATGAAGCTAAGTTTGAAATATTCTTTAAAGTGCCAGAAGCTCCTAAGAAGACTGAACAAGTTGCACCTGCTGTGGCTGTTGCAAAGAAAAAGGAGGTTGCTCCAGTGAAAGGTACTTAAAATACAGGTTCAAGAAAAAAAAAGCTTTACTTGTTATGTTCTGATGTGAACACTTTCTTGGTTAAATCGACTTCATGCAACCTTTTTAATACCATGCAATGTATTTCTCGCTTTTGTGCACTCTATCTTGTTAAAGTGTACAGTGGTACACATTTCTGTCAGCCATTACAGGCATGTCATGTCTATGTGTTGTATGTCCAAGCAGCATCAATGTATTTCTTTACTAGCATTATAAGGTAAAACTAAGCTACATTTAAAATATTCTTTAAAGTGCCAGAAGCTCCTTTGACGACTGAACAAGTTGCACCTGCTGTGGCTGTTGCAAAGAAAGAGGAGGTTGCTCCAGTGAAAGGTACTTGAAACACAGCTTTAAGAAAAACTTTAATTGCTTAATTTGTCTTTACTAAATCATTTTAGTAACAAACCGTGTTGATATCTTATTAATGAACAGCAGTACACAATCTGTCTTCCCTTTCCAGTCATGTCATGTCTATGTGTTGTATGTCCAAGCAGCATCAATGTATTTCTTTACTAGCATTATAAGGTAAAACTAAGCTACATTTGAAATATTCTTTAAAGTGCCAGAAGCTCCTTTGACGACTGAACAAGTTGCACCTGCTGTGGTTGTTCCAAAGAAAGAAGAGGTTGCTCCAGTGAAAGGTAGTTGAAATATGTCTCTTAGAAAAGCTTTACATGTTCTGCTATGATTCAATAACTTTTCGCACTGTGCAAAGTATTAATAGGGTGTCCCTTTGTATACTGTATCTTGTTAACATGCAGTACGATAGTACTCAATTCTGTCAACCATACAGTCATGTGATGTCTGGGTGTTGTATGTCCAAGCACCATCTATGTACAGTAATTCTTTGCTAGCACTATGTAGTAAAGTAAGCTCAATTTCAAATATTCTTTAAAGTGCCAGAAGCCGCCAAAAAGACTGAAAAAGTTGCACCTGTGGTGGTGACTCCAAAGAAAGAGGAGGTTCCCCCTGCGAAAGGTACTTAAAATAAAGCTTCCACTCCTTGCTTGGTTTGTCTACACCAAGCCAATGAATTCTGTTATATTTTGTCAGCTACAACAGTGTGTTATTTCATAACTATAACATAGTATTCCTTTGAATGTAAGCCATATTCAAAGCATTTTTTTTTTTTATGTCTTATTTTTTCCTCAAATTGAGGGTGGTGATTTTGGGCTGCATCTTAAATTCGAGGGCGTCTTAAATTCAAAGGAATGCGGCAGTTGTTACATTTCTTTTAACAATTCCAAAATAAGCATTTAAAGAAACTTAGTTGTCATGTCCTGGTAGTGTACTTGGTATAGTCAACCTTGCGAGTCATTTCATGTCTGCGTGCTGTATTGTAAGCCCATGCTGCATCAATGCATTTCTATAACTGTCCACTGTTTTATTGTGTGTTTTGTATTTCTGTCTAATTCTTTGTAACTGTTTTTAAAGTGCCCGAATTTACAAAGCTGGTGCCCCCAGTCAGTGTCCCCAAACAGGAAGATGTGGCTCCTGCCAAAGGTATACACAAAGACCTATGTGAACGTCAAACACAGCACTTTATTGTCTTGCCATTCCACCAACATGTTCTTGAGAAGCTCTCTTAAATTCTTCCGGCATCTTGCTGATAATCTCCGATGTCTTTGTTTATGTTGATGTTCGCTTTTTGTTTTGTTAGTTTGTCTTTTTTGTGTGTTTTATTTTAATATGTAAACTATATGTTACTATTTTACCCACTAGAATACAAATGTAGTGAAAGAGAATATAGTGAATAATTGAGGCTTTTAAGTTACGGGACATAATGTAGACAATTCAAATGCAGATATCACACATCACATTAATGACAATCCACTGGGATGTACTAACATTAATTTGAGTATTTGTCTATCTACTGTGATTTTTTTGTCCACCCTTATATTTGATTTTGTCGTTACTGACTAATTTTAAATGTATTATGCAACCTGCAACTTTAGCAGTAATTGTTAGATAAACCACATTACAGATGTAATGTTAAAAAAAGAAAGTTCTACATCATGTGCACCCTTTCAGTTTCAATTCTGAGGAAGGCATCACAACCTTTTTTCTTAACCTAATCAATGAGTATTAACCATCCAAGTCATGTCATGTCATGTCTGTGTGTTGTATGTCCATGCTTGTCCATGTAGCATTTCTTTACCAACACTATGTGGCAAATGAAGCTAAGTTTGAAATATTCTTTAAAGTGCCAGAAGCTCCTAAGAAGACTGAACAAGTTGCACCTGCTGTGGCTGTTGCAAAGAAAAAGGAGGTTGCTCCAGTGAAAGGTACTTAAAATACAGGTTCAAGAAAAAAAAAGCTTTACTTGTTATGTTCTGATGTGAACACTTTCTTGGTTAAATCGACTTCATGCAACCTTTTTAATACCGTGCAATGTATTTCTTGCTTTTGTGCACTCTATCTTGTTAAAGTGTACAGTGGTACACATTTCTGTCAGCCATTACAGGCATGTGTTTGTATGTCCAAGCAGCATCAATGTATTTCTTTACTAGCATTATAAGGTAAAACTAAGCTACATTTAAAATATTCTTTAAAGTGCCAGAAGCTCCTTTGACGACTGAACAAGTTGCACCTGCTGTGGCTGTTGCAAAGAAAGAGGAGGTTGCTCCAGTGAAAGGTACTTGAAACACAACTTTAAGAAAAACTTTAATTGCTTAATTTGTCTTTACTAAATCATTTTAGTAACAAACCGTGTTGATATTTTATTAATGAACAGCAGTACACAATCTGTCTTCCCTTTCCAGTCATGTCATGTCTATGTGTTTTATGTCCATGCTTGTCCATGCAGCATTTCTTATCAGCATTGTATGCTACACTAAGCTACATTTGAAATATTCTTTAAAGTGCCAGAAGCTCCTAAGAAGACTGAAGAAGTTGCACCTGCACTGCCTGCTCCAAAGAAAGAGGAGGTTGCTCCAGTGAAAGGTACTAAAAATAAGCTTTTAGAAAAGCTTTACACGTCCTGCTATGCTTCAGAACTTGGTACGCTTATTTTGCCTTCACTGAATCATTTGATTCTTTTTTATATCTTGTCCTTGTGTGTGTGATGTAATTTCAAAACATTAAATAACATGTAGCATGTATGTAAGCTCAGTACTTTGTGTTGTCCTTATCAGTGTTGTTTTTCATTTGTGCATGTGTGGGAAATCCAATGCCAAAACTTATTGAGAATCAATGAATGTCATGTTCTATCTTGTTTCTTTTACAACCATAAATTAGTTCTAAATGTCACGTACTATTCTTAAAAGTGCCTAAACCAGAAAAGAAGATCATCACAGAGAAACCTGCAACAGTGCCTATTCCAGTCCAAGAAAAAGTATCTCCTCCTAAAGGTACTAAAAATACATTTTGGAAGACCTATCTAGCTTTATCTACAGTCTTTACTTGCACTATGTGCTATATTCTTAACAAATTTTAACTATGTATGTGTGTCTATCAGTGTAACATGTACTTTACGTGAGTCTGTCAAGTACAGTCTATTGCTTTTGAATTAATGTCTATGTTGATTTTAGTTTAAAGTTATAATAGTGTTCTTTAAAGTGCCTGAAGCTGCTAACAAACCGATACCAGTGACTCCAACACCTTTATCTGCTTCCCAAACAGAGAGGGTGCCTCCA
>NC_054543.1:32985153-33065153 GCF_017654505.1 Polyodon spathula | reverse complement strand
GATCCCATGATATCAAAAGGAATAGTGATCCCTGCACAGTGAAGGCAAAAACTATGATAATGTACATACAGTAAGCATTATACAAACTATACATGAGAGATTGTATAGACAGGCAATGAATAACAATGTTTTTTTTTCTTTACAGCTGCTAGAAAATTACAAAACAGATGAAAAGATAAGCCGTTTTTTCCAAAACATGGACTTCTACGTTGTTCCTTTACTGAACATGGACGGGTATAATTATACGTGGACGACTGTAAGTTTAAATATGCTCAACAGAGATCTACAGGAACTTAATAAAACATGTACCTACAATGAGAACATTGGTGGATGAATTAACAGATAAGGTAACAGATAAGAATCACAGATAAGATAACAGATAAGAATCATGTAGCATGTCAGTTATTTTAGATTCCTAAAATAATCTTGAATCTTTTTAGACTTTGGTAAGTCTGTGGTTCTCCGTCAACAACATGAGCTCAATTTACCAATCTTAAAGCAACCCTGCACCCTGAGCTAGGATAGCAGAGAGGTGGAGCCCTCTGAGTTGCTTATATATATATACCAATGAGAAAATCAGAAAACTACTTACTCACACCACCACACACAACAGCAGGCTCAATACAGCAGCTGAAATTATAACTGTTTACATTTAAAAATACAAAGTCAAATTACATTTTTTATAAACAAAGCCATGAACGTAAAAACTAAAACTAATGAAACTTTCATTACCCTCTTTTTTTTTTTTTATCTTAGAATCGTCTGTGGAGGAAATCAAGGTCCCCCTCACCATTTTCAAATTGCTCATGCTTTGGGACAGATCTGAACAGGAATTTTGATGCTTCATGGAATAGTAGGTTCCTTTTGCTTATTTTTATTGCATTTTGTATTCAGGGCTTCAGTTGGAATTCTTATTACTATGCACATTAACAGGCGGAGTATGATAACTGTGGTTTAATTTCTCTTCAAACACTACCTTGATTTCCCAACAGACAGGCTTTTTTAAGTTATGGAATACACTGCAGTCACACATCTCTCTATGTAGTTGCTTTGTAATTAGTATTTTACATTTTACAGTTTAATTATAGTGTAAAGAATGGTACATAAAAAGCCAAAAATACCTGCTGCTTTCTTGGTATTCACGGTAAACTTTGCGCCTGAACACTTTTTAATGGTATTGCTATATTTAATACCAGTTCATTACTCTTTGTGTGTTGACATGGATACAAATAATGATATGATTTCTCTGACAAGGTATTGGAGCCTCCATGAACTGCTGTTCGGAAATATTCTGTGGTTCTAAAGCAGAATCTGAAAGTGAGGTTAAAGCAGTGGCGGATTTGGTGGGCAGAATAAAGAACGATATCCTTTGTTTCCTCACCATTCACTCATATGGGCAGCTGATTCTAATGCCCTATGGTCACCCAAACAAGACAGCCCCAAACCATGATGAACACGTAAGAAAACAGTCTTGGTAAAATTGGATAAAACTCTTATTAGATGCATCACTTGATAAACAAACCTGTTTCATTTTTGGGATATTTCCTTCCAGTGCACATTGAATGGATATTTTAAAACCAGTGATGGAGAAAGCTTTAGTAAATCCAGCTCAGTCTGTGCAACAATAGAGGTTAAAATATGAAATGTTATCAGCTGGCACTCTTAACATACATACCAAGGATGAACAGAGTTTTAATGCATCATTCCTCAAGTGTTGATTTCATTGAGCTAATTCATAACACGTTGTGTAGTAACCTATTTCTACCACACTTTAGCATTACCCAATGCAGACAAAAGAGGTGTTTGGCAGGTGGCTCTGAATACTGCAGGCAATGCTAATTGGTTATGCATATTTTTTATCAGTTGAAACTCGGACAAAATGCTGCAAACGCTATCAAACAGAAGCATGGAACTTCATATAGAGTGGGTCCACCCTCACAGATTTTGTGTAAGTTATTATTAATCTGTTTCTATGTCTTCACCCTAAACAAAAGTAAGGTACAATATAGGAGCTAACTTTTTTAAATGATCACATGAAATGAGCCCTGCTCTTACAGAATAAACACATTATTTAAACTAATCATGGATTATTAATAAGCTGTATTGCTTTAAAGAAATAAACTGGAGTTCTTCAAAAGTAATAGAAATGTTGTATCCTTTTAATTTGAGGTTATCTGTTTTAACCTTTATTACAGATCCTAATTCTGGCTCTTCTCGAGATTGGGCTCGGGATATTGGAATTGAATTTTCCTATACGTTTGAGCTGAGAGACAATGGCACCTTTGGATTTAAACTGCCTGAGGATCAGATCCAGCCCACGTGTGAGGAGGCCATGGCTGGTGTGACAACAATCATAGAATACGTCCACAACAAGCACTTTGGCAGTGCAGCTGCAGCCACCGCTGCTCTGTGGTCATTAGTACTGGCATCGTATTTGTCCCTGTTAGTGTTAGTGCAATAGTCACTCAAGGCAGTTGCTTTAAAGTTTGTTTTTCACATGAAGTAGCAACTGTAACCTAGTCTTTGCTACTTAATCATATTGAAATCTCTGTTCTGGATCATAATAGATTAGCAGGTGTATCTTTAAAAGTCAAATGTACTCCTTAAAGATTCTGTGTGCAATCTCCCCACTCCACTCCCAGGATACACAAGCAAAGATTTTGTCTTCTGTGTTTCTTTTTGTAAAGTACATTTTTAACAAAACCTGTTAATAAAATTCATCTGTATTTTTGAGTTTCTGTGTGTGCATATAAAAAGCTGCAAACTCACCTGTACCTCTTTTCAGGTCTCCCTCTGTATATATTGTGTATGTAATAGGGCATGAGGTTACATACAGTGCATTTGACATATAACAAATACTAATTACAAAAAAAATTCACTTCCATCATTATGCAAATACACATACAGTTACATAACACCGTCAATACAAGGATGTGGTGACTCAAGATGTACTGGGGATGACTTATGAGAATCAATCCATTAACTACCTAAAGGTACAGAATACATAAAAAAATGTTCCACTCTACTTTGATCAATGACATGGGAGACAGAATCACATGACTCAAAAAATTTCGATGGGCACTAAAGATTTGCACTTTTTAAAATTTCTCTCTCTCTCTCTCTCTCTCTCTCTCTCTCTCTCTCTCTCTCTCTCTCTCTCTCTCTCTCTCTCTATATATATCTAATATATATATATATATATAATATATATAATAACCTATATAAACCTATATATACACATATATTATATATATATATATAAATACAAAACTGAAAGATCATAATTGGATAAGTCTCCACCCCCCCTGAGTTAATACTTGGAAGCACCTTTGGCAGCAATTACAGCTGTGAGTCTGTTGGGATAGGTCTCTACCAACATTGCACACCTAGATCTGACAATATTTGACCGTTCTTCTTTAGAAAACGGTTGAAGTTCTGTCAAGTTCCTTGCAGAGCATTGATGGACAGCAATCTTCCAAGTCATGCCACAAATTTTCGATTGGATTTAGGTCTGGGCTCTGACTGGGCCATTCAGGAACATTTACCTTTTTTATTTCTTAGCCACTCCAGTGGAGCTTTGGCTGTATGCTTTGGGTCGTTGTCTTGCTGAAAGGTGAACATCCGTCCCAGTTTAAGCTTTCTTGCAAAGTGCAGCAGGTTATCCTCAAGAACTTCTCTGTACTTTGCTCCATTCATTTCCCCTTCTATCCTGACAAGTACCTCAGTCCCTGCTGATGAAAAACATCCCAGTTCACAACATCCCAGCTTTACAGTAGGGGTGGTGTTCTTTGGGTGATGCGCTGTGTTGGGTTTGCGCCAAACTTAATGCTTTGTATTTAGGCCAAAAAGTTCCATTTTAGTTTCGTCAGACCACAAAACTTTTTGCCACATGGCTACAGAATCTCCTGAGTGTTTTTTTGCATACTTCAAAAGGGATTCAAGGTGGGCTTTCTTGAGTAATGGCTTCCTTCTTGCCACCCTACCATACAGGCCAGATTTGTAGAGTGCTTGGGATATTGTTGTCACATTCACTATGACCAGTCTTGCCCTGTAGCTCTTGCAAAGTTGCCATTGGCCTCTTGTTAGCCTCTCTGATCAGTTTCCTTCTTGCTCGGTCATCCAGTTTGGAGGGACGGCCTGATCTAGGCAGGGTCTTGGTGTGCCATACACCCTTAATTCTTAATAATCATCTTGACCGTGTGATATTTTTTGATACCGATCCCCTGATCTGTGCCTTTCAACAACTTTGTCCCGGAGTTCTTTTGAAAGCACCTTGGTGCTCATGGTTGAGTCTTTGCTTTGATATGCACTACCCAGCAGAGGGAACCTACCGGAACTGCTGAATTTATCCTGAAATCATGCAAATCACTACCATTTAACACAAGTAGAGGCCACTTAACTTGGTGTGTGATTCTGAAGGCGATTGGTTACAGCTGAGCTAATTTAAGATTGCTATTAAAAGGTCGCTGGATTGTTATCCAAACAAGCTATTTCATTTTTTATTTTTTTAATTAAAAGATGACTAGATCTTCTAGACAGTTTTTGTTTCACTTGGAAGTTGTGGGGTAGGTAGAAAAATTAAAAAAAAAATATATATTTTATGTAATTTTAATTCCGCTATAAAGCAACAATTACCTATTGTTATAGAATCAGTCAAGGACCTGTTGCACAAGTGGGGACACCTTGTGTATTTATTTATGTATGTATTCATTGTATTATATATATATATATATATATATATATATATATATATATATATATATATATGTATATGTATGTGTGTGTGTGTGTGTGTGTGTGTGTGTATATATATATATATATATATATATATATATATATATATATATATATATATATATATATATATATGTTGTTTATCATATATATATATAATCATGCTCACGATAAACATTTTCTAAAACAACTACATTTCAGAACCTTGTCAGGGCTTTTATGTTAAACATTAGCAGACTTCAGCTGGTTAAGATGGTCTGTTGATATGTTACAGTATCACCATCATTCATCACTGGAGAGCTGTTCCTAAAGCTCAAAGTACAGAGGTAGCCAGTGAGCTATTATCTGTTGAACCCATATCAAATGACAGATTCTATAAATACCTAAATGTCTGCTTCTCTTTAACTGTTGCTGCTTCAATTCAACTACGTTTAAAATTAAACAATGGAATTGGGTATACAGACCACCTGCATTCTGATCTTATTTCCTTATCTGCGTGCCAGTAAAGTGAGTTATGAAGGGTGAGTACTTTACACAAATCTACATTTAAATAATTTAAGCAGCATTTGCGGTGGATAACCTTTTCAGTTATGCCTGGGCCTGTATAAATTGAACGAAACTCCAATCCTGATCCTAGACTTTAATAAGGGTTAGGAATGTTCTCATGATCCTCAAAACATGCAGTGTGGTGATTGGTCGATTGATTGATTGTTCTGGCCGATACAGGAATGCTGCATGCTGGTTGGTGCATCATAACATAAAGCGGTCAATGAGTGTAAGTCTTTTGACTAGCATTTATATATAGCAGTCCATGCTATTGTGCATGTTATTAATTGACACATACTATATTTACTTTTAGCTAACCTTTTTTTTCTCTACCATACTGTGGGACCATACAGAGAGAGCAGTACTTATCCTCACAGATTAATTTAAAGCAGGTGATCCACTAATTTCTTATACAGGTGGAGTCCATCAACAAATTGTGTGACTTGTTGAGGTAATATATTGCACCTGAGCAAAATTATGGTACGAATACCTTTTTAATTTGATATTTCCGTTTTTCATTTTTAGTAAATTGTTGAAAGCTTTTGGAATTTTTCTTTTGATTTAACATGGTGCTCAAGGCTTTGTAGATCAGTGGGAAAAAATCCTAATAGATAGATTTCAAATTCTGAATCTGAGACTCTTAAATGTGAAAAAAGGGATTGAGGCTGAATACCTTTTCAAGGCACTGTATATGTTACGGTAAAAGTCAGAATCTGGTCAATCTTAAGTTTTACCGGTAGTATAAGGTGGTAAGTGTCTGAAATTATGAAGAAATAGATTTTTCAGACATTTACCACTTAATGTTATGATTTACCAAAGTGTATTGGTAAGTGCAGGTATATTGTTAAATAATATATTTTCATGCATATAAACAATTAATAAAATAATAATTAATGTTGAAGAATATATGTATTTCTGCATACAAATGTTCCATTAACAAAAAACATTAATGTCAAAAAATATAATTATTTTTGCATACATATTTTCCATTAACAAAATAATCATTAATGAGCTTACGGTAATGCACAATTGAGCAATTTAAACTCGCTCAACCTGGTACTGAACTATATAGTGAGCAACTTATGTAGAACAACCAACATTCTGGTAAATTTGCATATAAACAATTCACAATGGTTTTGAAGGATATTCTACTCAAAATACGTAGTTATTTGATGAAAAATAACATTCTGTTAAATGCAATTTAAATCATTTAGGACTTTTGTTTTTTCAACAGAAATCACACTTTGTTTATGACACAAAACGGCACAAAGACAGGCATGAATAGATATATTTACTTACTTACAGCAGAAGATGGAGTTACACAGGATTCCTAAAGCCTTACAATGCATGGAAGTGAGATATTTTGTCATTAGTCAAAGCCTCTTGGATATTCTTGAGCTTTACCAGTTAATGTCTGAAGCAAAGCGTTATCATGTTTATTTATTTTCTGATGTTTAATTCTCTAGTGCAATTTTCTGTAATAAAGCAGTTTCAACTCTTATCAGCATTTACCAGGAGCAGGCCTTAAAGGACTATATCTACACCCGCTATCATCCTATGGAGGAGGTGAGTGATAATGGGGTGTCTACTTGTGACAAGTTTCTGCACTTGTGCACTTACAGTACTATAAGTTTTGTTCATGTATAAAGTCCCCAATTAATTTAAATTAAAACAAAAAAAAAAAACATATCAGTGCCTAAGAGACATTGAATTATATTACTTAGTTGATTGGTTCTAGTTTTGCAAAACTAGCATGTGATTCTTTGTTTTTCGGAACATTGTAACCTTCCAAAGGTAACAAGACCATACACTTGAGAGTGGATTATTATTATTATTATTATTATTATTATTATTATTATTATTAATTGGTCATCTCTATGTTAAATAGCCTCATGCAATGTAATTTATACAGCATCAGGCAAATCAGCATACCCAATATAAATCAAGGGTTTTGTGATTTTATCCTAAAGAAAGAACAGCATGTACAGAATTTTGTTATTGTTTTGCAGATATATAAATGGATGGTTGATGTGAAAAATCATTACCAGGATGTAGTGTCTCAGCATTTCCTGGGGACAACTTACGAGAAACGACCTATTTACTTCTTCAAGGTACCAAGCTTAAAAAAACTAAATACAGAACAAACTGAAAAAAAAGCATGGTCTATTTTTCTCTTGGTTCCCAGCTGACTTAATGTCAGGAGTTACATATTATTATATTAGCTCATTAAATTAACGGCTCACAGGGTTAGTGAGAGGTTTAAATTAGCATTAGAGATACTTTAAGAAATTGCCAACTTTAAAGTGAGGAATACTGTCCCGCAGAAAACTGTATAAGTGGCTTTCGAATTAAGCTTATTTTCTCAAAGTTAAGTGTCAGAATTCCTCAGTGAAATGCCATTATCTTCTGCAGCAGCAAAGGAGATTAAACTTAATACAGTACTGGTATTCAGAACTCCAAACGAATCAGGAAAACTTCAAAAGGCAAAGGTATGAACTCTGTGTGCAGTTATTTAAATATGATTACAGTTGCATTGACAATCACTGTTTTGATACCATTGCCTTTTCCTGAGACTCATTTGTTGACAAATTATATCTAAAGGTTAGAAATGTTTTCAAGATTTTCACATGCCCGGGTTCTTGATTTGGTCTAACATACCAGACAGCATGGCCTATGCAAAATTACAAAAATCACATTTACCAGTACTGTTTAAAAGTAAAACCTACAAACCTATATATGCAATGAATCCATTTAGAATTAGCAAGCATATTACTGTATTGCAAATCTGGATTACAGATTGGTGAAAAATCTGGCAAGACCAAGAAGGTGATCTGGATGGATTGTGGGATCCACGCCAGGGAATGGATTTCTCCTGCCTTTTGCCAGTGGTTTGTGAAAGAGGTTGGTACTGTAATTGACATTAGGCGTAACATTATACACAGATCACAGTCATTACCCTACAGAAACCCAGAGTACCCAGCACAATGGGTACTGATATACTGTTTGTCCTCGTTCCAATCAAATAATGTGAAAATGTGTTCTTTGCACTCTGGCAGCCCCATGCATGAATATAGACAGAGAGTAGGTGGGGCTGGCAGTTGAAAGGACACATGATTTGAAAGGAACAAGGAATGTCGTTCAGTCCTGGCCTTTGGAATCTTAAGACAAACTCAATGTGAGTTCAAAGCCAGTTAAAGGAAGACTGAGAGAAAAATCAAGCATCCGACACCAGTACCATTCAGAATGACTGCAAAGAACATGCAGTTGTAAAAGGAAATTACAATTACGTTCATAGCTGCCATTTTACAAAAATGTGTTAGATTTAAAGCATTATCAAAATACTCATCACTTTTGTTTGCTGTCTTCTATGGATTATGCCATACCACATGTATCCCTATGTTTTGTCGATGTGCACAGTTGCTTTGCTTTTTATTATTGAATACATGCTGAACATTAAAGGTTTTTATGCATATTATGTATCAATTTAGTAACCAGGCCTAGCAAGAGAAAACTGGTTCTATTTTGATGAATACTACTACTGCTACTACTAATAATAATAATAATCATAACCTAAAAAATTCCCTCCTTCAAAACAGATACTACAAAACTACAAAACAGATGCAAAGATAAGCCGTTTTCTCCAAAATATGGATTTTTATGTTGTTCCTGTGCTCAACATTGATGGATTCATTTACACATGGACAACTGTAAGTAGACAGTTATTTTTTTTGTTAAATATTTCAAGTACTAAACAGATTTACCAATACTAAATAATGCATGTACAATTGTACGCTATTCATAAAACTGTGGACTCCATTCAATTGAGGTCGGCTCTTGGCAGTCTGGAAGATGAGATCTGGGGCCAAACCTGTTTAAATCACTCCCCTATTCAGTCCAAACTGGCATTCAGCCCCACATTCAGTACAGTATCTATGTGATTGTTGTCGTGCCATCTGAAAAACAAAAATAACTACATTGTATCTGTAAACTGTCTCCAAGGTTAGAGATGGTTTTTAAACATGAGAACAAACAGCAGTGAAATGTTCTATGAATGACAAACATTATTTAATTAATTAAACCAGCCTTTTATGCTTTTTATGTTTGACAATTATATAAATAAATAGTTAACTAAAGTGTTATTAGTTTTAAAAAAAAATAACAATAGATAATTGATTCATAATACATTTGAATTTAAACTTTACTTTTTTTTTTGCCTTGCTCTAATCAGGATCGGCTTTGGAGAAAGTCAAGGTCCCCTTCACCCTTTTCTAATTGCACAAGTGTTGGGACAGACCTCAACAGGAATTTTGATTCATCATGGTGTGGTAGGTTTTCATCCTTTATGTTAAATTGACCTGGCTTGAATGCTATGGTATTAGTAGCGGCCACTGATTGAAGATTGAAGCTTTTCCTGTACGCAGGGGCCACAATAATAAAAAAAAAAGATGTAGTGAACCAGTCTATGTTTCAATTAAGCTTTCACTAAATCAACGCCAAACCTTTGCTCATACAAAATCTGATAAAAAATCTTTGATAGGCCAATATGACGAGTACAAGTGAATAATCATGCCTCTCAAGTCTCTTTGTTGTTTTTTATTTTAATAAGGTATTGGTGGTTCTAGAAACTGTAGTTCACAGACATTCTGTGGATCAGCACCAGGCTCTGAAAGTGAGTCTAAAGCAGTGATGGAATTGGTGAACAACAAAAAGAATGATATCCTTTGTTTCCTCACCATTCACTCATATGGGCAGCTGATTATGACACCCTTTGGTGAACCAGGCAAGACAGCCAGCAACCATGACGAATTGGTAAGGAACATATCTTGTACGGTTGATACTAATGTAAAATGAATCACCTCATTAGCAAATTTCTTTTAGCTGTAGTTGAATGCATCTGTTGTCTATGGTGCTGGGTTTGAACTGAATTACATGCAAGTTAGGCGTTATTCATGATGTCAAAGTGACCTAGTTTATTATAGTTTCACAGTGCTTTATTTAAGGCATGCCCTTTGTGTCCGCCTGCCAAGCGGTACTGTATACAGCAGACAATGCTCACAGGAATTGTTGTGTATTTTTACTAGATGGAAGTTGGACAACTTGCCTCCAGAGCTGTGGAGCAGAAGCATGGCATTTCATATAAAGTGGGGCCACCCTCTGTGGTATTATGTAAGTGATTGATTGATTTGCAGGCATTCTCAGTAATATTGATTTTGTTTGTTTTTCGGTAAGCAAGAGCAGGTTGAAATGGCTTGTAAATGTTCATTTCAGCTGAGACCTGCTTGAGTATGAAAGCACTTCTAAATAGTGCTAGAGAGGGGGAATAATAGAGTAGAAGACAGGCTGTATATTATAATTCTGTTTTTGATGTATTTCTGCTAGATCCCTGAAAACTGATTTACAGTAATAAAGACACGCTGTCATTTGTTATTTTGTAAAACATATACGGATTTATTTCATTTAGTTAAGAAGAATCCACCTATCAGAAAGCTTTATTCCATATCAATAAATATACTGTTTACCATTTTCAAATAGCAATCAAGCCCTGATTATCGTGCATTACCTTGGTAGCTGATCTTATCTGTACACAGGGGTGAAATTCTGTCGGTACTCACCGGTACTCTATACTGGTACTGGGTACCAAGATTTATTTAATCTGCTTTTCGTCCAACACGGATGCATTCCATCCACTCACACAATCCACTAGCGCAACGTTTCTCAAATGCGATTTCATTCAGCACAGTTCGTGCTGCTTGCATTCTATTTCCTCATACGGCTTCTGTTTCTGTCAACTGCTATTGGCCATCATTAACGTCGGTAAAATCACTGCATGTTGATTGGCCGAGCTTTCATTCTAATCAGATATAATTTTAGCACGAGTCACACATGTCTGCCCATTTCGTGTCAGTGCTCATTCGTTGACCAATGAGAGAAAACTTTAGCGTGCAATGTGAGAACAGCGGTATGGAGTAATTATCATTATTATGAAGTAAATTTTCTTTAGTGCGGCGGAGAAACTATCTGAAATATTCGGAACATTGCTGCACATGAATTTGAAGGCAAAAATCCACATCGGTGTGGATTTGGATATATTGCGGTCCTGGTGGTCGCTCCTATTTTTACTGTCTAACTGCGCATACCTTAGCAGCAATATACATATAGGCACTTAGAATTACTGTTCGTTTCATTTCGTACACCACATCACAAACAATATATAAAACAATTAAAAACAAAGCATGACTATTGTACTGTTATCATATACACATGCATTGCACAATAACACAAAGCAAATTAAATATCTACTTGATGAATGGATTTTTATTTTTAGCAATACTACCTGCAAAAGTCATAAGGCAGTGACGTCACCTACCTAGCAACAAGCTTCTTATTGGGAATGTATTCTTTCAGTGTTGCGGGTTTGTTTATCTGAGAAATGAGAGGAAGACTCATGAAATTAATTGGAGATTGATGTTGATGAGAAGCAATTACCCTACACTTTACTAATTAAAATGGTGTGGTACTTTTTTTTATACTGGACCCTGACACCCCCGATAAAACGAGGGAGTGGTTGTACAGTATTTGTTAGCCTATTTGTTTCTCTATAGGTCTCTCGCTATATCGCAGCCCTCGATATATAGCGGATTTATATTGGACCCTGACATCAGCGATATATTGAGTGGGTGGTGTAGTTGATAAATATTAGAAATAATTATCATAACGTGTTTTGCCTTGCACAGATTTACCACCTTGCCAGAATTTCTAAAATGGCAAGTGATGTGTGAGACTGTAGGGATTATAATTCAAAAAACAGGATCAGCAAGGTGCTGCTTCAGACTTTTTTGGTAAGCGAGTCAAAATCGGGATACAAACTTAGGTGTGCTTCATGCTTTTCAAACACGGGCCCAACTTGTAAGGTACATGTGAAGTATAGTGATCCATTTTCTGTTATGAGGACAGTAATAAACAAAAAAACAAAATGATGAGGTGTTTTTTTTCTTTGTACAATGCCCGCTTTTCTAAAACATTATGAAGAGTTTATTTAAGTTAAACATGCATGTACACTTGTGTGTACATCTAAAAAAAAAAAAAAAAAAAAAGTTATAAGTAAACCACAGTAATGATATTACTTTATGAAAATGTGTCTCTTACCACTTTGTTTATTGTGCAGAAACTAATACCAGGGACACTTTTTTTTTTTTTAAAGTCTGCTTTTATAATGTTTCTGCCTGGAAAATCTTTTTTATTCAATAGATCATGGTAATTAATCTACGCAGAAACACAACAGAGAAACACAGAGAATATATTATTGTCGGTAAAGTAATAAGTAAAAAATACATAAAAGAAACAGGGATATAGTTCTAATCCAAGGCTATTCTTGTAGCATGGCCAGGTATGGGGATAATTGCTGAGAATACTATAAAGATTAACATTTCCAGTAGATGTTACATTAAAAAAAAATAAAAAAATAAATCAGGTGTATTTTGTGCCCCTATTGTGCATTGTTTGACTTAGACCTTTTTGTATCATTTTTTAATAGCACAGTTGTTTATTTATACAATTTTATTTATAACATCATCCCTTTTTTAAGAAACAAAACATTAGTTTACCTACTGTAAACCTGGTTCCTTGAAAGAGAAGATGGCCACCAAAACATTGTTATGGGATACACTCCTGCCTATTGGTAGGTGTCACTGAGCTCTTTCTATCAAAGCTGCCGATAGGCCCTCTCCCCTCAGTGACCCCCTTCAGTCCTGCCTCCTGAGGGTACTTAACCGTCACGCAGGGCAGATTCGCTCTCTTTTGCGACAAAATCGCGATGTCGACCAAAGCGACCTCGTGGTTGGTGGCCATCTTCTCTTTCAGGGAACCAGGTTTACAGCAGGTAAACTAACGTTCCCTTTCAATTCAAAGATGGCCACTAGAGTCTTACGCACCACGGTATTAAAAAACATCGGGGCAGCTAGGCACAGTGCCTACCCTGACCGCGTGGTCACACCTGACCGCGTGGTCACACCTGAGCGGCACGTAGAGTACAACAGGGGGACAAGGCCGAAACCGTGACGGGTTTAGAGTCATTAAGCACCGTGTACACCATGGTAC
The DNA here is from genome assembly GCF_017654505.1 of Polyodon spathula. NCBI lineage: Eukaryota > Metazoa > Chordata > Actinopteri > Acipenseriformes > Polyodontidae > Polyodon > Polyodon spathula. The sequence continues at coordinate 33,051,776 of NC_054543.1, read as the reverse complement.
CGAAGTAGCACGGGCAGAGTCTTATGCACCGCAGTATTAAAAAACACCGGGGTAGCTGTGCACAGTGCCTACTCTGACCGCATGGACACACGCCTGAGCAGCGCGTAGACTACAACAGAGGGACAGGGCCGAAGCCGCAGCGGGCGATTGACTTTCACATATAGTAATATAAAACAGTTTTTAAATACAAAAAACAGTTAAAATATTACAAGACAGATGGGGGAACTCACTCTGTCTGTTGATTGAGAACCCTACACCAGAGATGAAGGCCCGCGCAGCCCACGTACGTCTCAACCCAACAACGAGGGAAGCCTCGGTGAGGAGTATACATACGGCTGGCTGGCTGAAGCAGCCGTGTTGCGGCTAGTACTCTGCGCAAGCATGGGAACACGTAGCTACAATCAAAACAAGGCCCAACCTGCGGCCCTCAGGCGGCTGGTGGGCTAACCCGACAACGGAGACAAGGCAAGCCCGGCCCCGTGGAGTAACAGCGCGCTCCGAAGCAAGAAAGGGTGAAAAACACAAACAATTCTTAACAATAATACTTATCGTGCTAAGACGGCCAGACAGAAGAAGCAGCCTGACACGCGGAGCGAGCAGGTGCTGATAGTCAGAAATAAAATAAAAAGGCTACAAATTTTTAAACCACTGATTCTGGGAAAAGCGGCGAAGGCCAGCTTTCAGCACGAAGTGCAGGGGAACTAGTATCAGCTTGCACAGCACTTTTTAGAAGAAAAAACGTCTCAGTTCAACACAGAGAAGTCTTACCGTACCAATCGTGAGAAGCGAAAGAGAGTGAATCTCCCCTGCATGACAGTTAAGTACCCTCGGGAGGCGGGACCGAGGGGGTCACCCAGGGGAGAGGGCCTATCAGCAGCTTTGATAGAAAGAGCTCAGTGACACCTACCAATAGGCCAGTATGTATCCCATAAAAATATTAGGGTGACCAACTTCTAATTGAAAGGGAACTCCCTCTACAACAGTTACTGCGTAGTGTAATATAGCTTAATGCTTGTCATGTCAGGATTAACTTAAGTGTTATATTACAGTACATGACTGAGTGATACAGACAAAAGAACACGTTCAATATTTTCAGCTTCCTTGTTTATGGTGAATTGGTTATATAGATCAGTTACTTTTTAAGGCTTATTTTGTATTCATAAATGTATCATGTACTGATATGTATACATTTTAAAAGTAAAACGCATTTACTGAAAGTATATAGTGCTGTGTATGTTTTAAAGAACATCTTGTAGGTTTTCTTGTATCCAATTACCTGTCACAAGTTCAAATCCCTGTCGCGCACCCATGAATCATATTGTCGACTGTTATGCTCTTATTTATAGATAATTACACTGGATCTTCTCATGATTGGGCTCGGGATATTGGAATTGAATTTTCCTATACGTTTGAGCTGAGAGACAATGGCACCTTTGGATTCAAACTGCCTGAGGATCAGATCCAGCCCACGTGTGAGGAGGCCATGGCTGGTGTGACAACAATCATAGAATACGTCCACAACAAGCACTTTGGCAGTGCAGCTGCAGCCACCGCTGCTCTGTGGTCATTAGTACTGGTGTCGTATTTGTTCCTGTTAGTGCAATAGTCATGTGCTGAACGTTAAACAGGCCATTACTGTAATAGTAGCCAACATAATTTTCTGTCTTTACAATGATATAAAATTAAATTTGTTTGTATCTTCCTGGATTTGCTTTTCTTGGTCAAGATATGTGAAACGTACACCTGACTGAAGCAGAACAGGACCTGTTACAGTGAACTGCAATTCAATGTAATCCTTTTCAAGCTTGGTTTCTAAAGGAGATTTCTGACAGTAGGGTAACATGCTCCACAAGAACAACATTTCATACGTACAAGGCATAGTTTTAAAGTCAGCAGTAAATTATCTGGATTAATTACCTCCCTGGTCACCACTTTGTCCTCTATGCTAAACCATTTAGACAAAGAGGGGAGTTTTTGATTTGAAAATATACTTGAAAACTGTCTTCATTATTTTCAGCTGTTTTTTAAACAAAATGATTTTCACTATCATTAAATCAGCTATTAAAATCTCTTCTTTTATTGATGTTCTATACTTTTAATGACGTGTATGACATCCTGTCACTGTCAACAAAAGAGGTACAGTAGCCACCAATTGCTTAGAATTATAATTGTTGGAAAGTATAATTAATATATATATATATATATATATATAATATATATATATATTATATTATTTTATATAGCACCTTTCATAGTGGACCACCATCACAAAGGGCTTTACAAGGTAAGAGACTAGGGTGTGTGAACTATGCATCAGTTGCAGAGTCACTTACAAAAGTCTCACCCAAAAGACAGAGCACAAGGAGGGTAAGTGATTTGCTCAGGGTCACACAATGAGCCATAACTGAGCTGGGATTTGAACTGGGGATTTTCTCATTGTAAGACCATTTCTTTAACCACTGGACCACACAGCCTCCTAACAGCAAAAACCTGTTAGGTCACTGCTACAGTATACTGATTATACAGATGTTATTTGAACAACCATATTTTTTATAGAATTTCGGATAGTCTTACATAAAGCTATACTGTGCAGTAGTTCATTTAATGCATAGCGTGCTTTTTAGGCATAAAAGCTCTACACACAGCACACTCCAAATCCTTTAAATAGTAAAGTATGGGTCTACCCTCAAAAACTACCTACTGATGTAGTTCAGTTTTTCTTTTTGTCACAGAAGTCTAAATAAGTCTTTTATTTCTTTAAATGTTTCTTCCATTTACGAACCATATCCCTAGGCTGTGATCATGAGCCCCTGTTTTAACAGTCAGTGCAGGTGCCATATTTACTTGGCCCAGTGCCTCTCCCATTGTTTGCTTTGCATTATACTTTTATTTTAAATTTTTTATATGAAACCAGACTTTGTATCCCAAAAGTAGTTTAACTGAGGGACACAAACTACCTCACTTTTGAAGCATTTATGATTCAATTAGGTATGTTCTTCCTATTCCGCTTGGAACAGCTGAAGGTTACACAACTTCAAACAACATTAACACAAGTCCAGAAGTCTAATGGATTTGGCACAACATTGTGTTGTGTTAGAGTAATGGCAAGTGGTTTATCTGTTTACATCCACTAGGTGGCAGCATAGTTCTGTCTGTTCCCATAAAGATATTGTCACAAAACTTAACTCTCAACCCCAAGGATTCCGATCTGGTTGTGATGCCTTGAATTTGTGTGTGTTGGATGGGATAGCGAAGGAGGAGACCCTGATTTGACATGTTGATGAATTGTTTTAAATCTTCATTAAAATTCACGATTCAAGGAACCTGGAAATGTACCAAAGTTACCTAAGTAGTCTTTTCAGCATATTTACAAGGTGGGCTAACAGAGGAGCATAGAACTGCTCTATTGGGGTCTTTTAATTTAGATTTTGTGTGTGTATATGCCAGTGATTGTTGCTCAGTAGATAAATTTCCATGTCTTGTAATGTTTTTTTTTTTTTTTACCTAACTTTACCCATAGAATTTTAATCTTCATGATAGTTAGATTTTTTTTTACTGTTTTACTGTGACCACTACCAACTCTATTCAATTGTTGCATATTCAATTATTTATTATGCATTGATGAGATAACTCACCTCAATTATTTGTTTCGAGTCATTTTTTAAATCAACAAAATTGAATATCTTTGTTAATAATCTTAGAATTTATAGTTTACTGTACATGTGCCAGATACATGAACACAAATGCTGGAATGCTGAAATCTGAGGCCACTATAAAAGGAGCAAGTGTTCTCTTAACATTTCAGAGATGTTAATAAGTCAAAATCAACCTTTATTTTCTGTAAGGATATTGCTGTCTAAAAGACAGTCCACGGTCACTGGGTGAAGAATCTTGACAGGGCCTACTCCATTTGCCAGCCATTTTGCTGATCTGAATAAGATATGTAACCAAGGCCGCATTAACTTTATGAAATGCGATACTTGGAAGAACATTCCGAGGTATCTATAAAATAAATTTTGAAGAACACATACACAGACCTCTGTTGATAGACTTGGTTCGTACAAGGGATTAAGATCTCAAATAAAAACACACTTTTACTAAACCCATAGACTAATGCAATGTCTACTTCTGAGAGGATTGTTTCTTGATTAGAATATATAGCAAGGAAAGATACAATCTGCCCACATAGCTACATTTTTGTATGATTCTTGATACATGCTGTTGCTGCTATCTAGATGGTCTTTTTCTGGTTTTCATACATTTCATAAACTAAAACTGAAATTGTAATATTATACAATAAATGTCCTTATCTGGAAAGAAAAAAAAAAGATAATCTGCATCACATACACAGCAATATAATACTTATTAATTTTTTCAAAAGGACATAATAAGAACTACTGTAGGTGGCGGTTTCACAAACCACTAGCAGTGTGCTAAACCCAGTATACTACACAAGCATGAAGAAACACACTAACAAATACACTGACAGAAACTAAAATATTTATGCTTTATTCTGCCTCAAAATACTATTCAGTGTAAAAGACAGAAACTTCCTCTAAGTGGCAAGTATTAAATGCTAAGTATATATATATATTTTTTAAATACTGATTTAAGCCACTGGCAACTAAATAAATTATACACAAGAGACACATTTTAATTTTGTTGGTTACCATTTTGACCCCAATTTTTTACACACTTATATATCACTGACTATTGTTAAAAAATTTTTAATGCAAACGTTATGTATACTATATATATATATATATATATATATATATATATATATATATATATATATATATATATATATATATATATATATATATCCTGTTAATGTTTTAATTATAACAGACACAGGATTATATATTTTCATTAAAAAAAGTATGCTTACAGTTTCATTCTGTCATACCAGAGGGGGGCATTCATTTTACTCCAGTTTCCCTTATACAGCTGTATAGATTTACAAGACTCCCACTTGCTTCTGTTTAGTTTCACTCCTTGCTCCATGACATGCTAGTTGAACCTTAACCTTTAATACATTGTCTCTGTGAAGGCTTAGGGCACTATTCATAAAGCTGTCAATTCTCTTTGCAGATCCACTTTGAATGATTTTGCTTATTAATGTGTGACCGTTTTGTGTTGAATGTTTTCTCCATCTGCATAGTACAGAGGAACCAAAAGAATGGTTAGAAGAGTTGTTTTTTGGAATCGTGACACATAGACAATTAGAGTTTTGAATTTTCTAGGAAGCTGAAAGCCGGATAGACAGTTAATGTCATGATGAGCATACCATTAATAATCTAAAATGACATTTGTTTTCTTACATTACCAAGTTGTTTGTTGTAACAAAGAACTCACAAAGGCTGTGAAATGAATATGTTTCAGAACTCTACATTGACTGTGTAAAACCATTCCCCACCCTTACTGACAGCGCTGTGACTTCAACTTAACCTTCTCCTTATCCTCCTTACACACATTTCGTAAAATGAAAGCTTTGTTTTATGATCCCTTGAACAAGCCAGGATCAATAAATAGATTCTCTGTGTCTGTGTTCCAAATAATTGACTTAGCCCCAAACTCTTGCCCTTTCAAAACATGTTTTCAGAAGATTTGGAAAATAAATGTACAGTCTAATTCTTCATGTAAAAAATGGAACATGTTCAAATGAATATTAAAGTTTTTCAGCGTTAATTTTATTAAGGAATTCAATCCCATTTTCAGGCAATTTGTAGACCAACCGAAAAGTGAATTGACTCCTGTTCATATAGCCCAAAAGTACGTTTTCTGGAGTTTTGATGTGTTGAAGCATCCATACAACTTCTCAAACTGAATAACAATGCAGGTAAGGATGTGAATGTGCACTGTACCAATATTGAAAGAAGAACTTGTACAGTAATAAAGACCTTTTTTGTTTGGAGTAGCAAAATAGATAAAATAAAAATAAAATTCCAACAAAACTGATTTTCCCTATTAATATCTTCACAAAATAATCAGGTAGACAAACATTTGAGTAATTGCATTATTTCTTGTTCTTTCTGGACATTCCTGGCTACCTGCTGCACATTCTTGTTGTGGCATGTGTTTTGACACGTTGTCTCTTACCTGCAATTTTCAGATTAAGTTAAAAAATGAATGCCCAAAGAGAAAAACATAGCATGATAAAATGTTATCTATGTGAACCTGGATCTCTGATAATCAGGGAGGTATGAAGAGGCTAATGGGCACTGAATCTCTGATAATCAGGGAGATATGAAGAGCCTAATGGGCACTGTGGCAGTGTGTCCAGCCTCTGTGTGTATTTTTGTGTGTTATGTTGTGTGTGGCATGTTAATGTTGGTGTATAGGTATTGGTGCATGAGATATAATGGGGCTATATGTAGCACAGGTGATTAAAGTGTATATTTGTATTTAGGCACGGGGAAATGCACAATCACTCCATGTGCAGATTAAAGTGAGTATTATTATGGAAGCATAGGGAGCACAATTAGTTCATGTTCAGCAGTGTTGAGATTCAAATTGAATGATTGTTTAGCAATTGAGTCTTGGTACACCTGCATTAAAGATGCAGTGTTTCACTCACTTGGGGGTTGGGTATTTGGTGAGTGGAGAAAAGGAGCATGAGAGCGGAGAAATAATTGAAACTAATAAGTATCCTGCTAGTGCTGGAAGACTAGCAGGATACTTGTTGTTTGGATTCATCCACTGTTTGTTTGCCTGTCTATTTGCTTTGGTCACCACACAGTTTTGTTTATAAAAGTGTTTGTGTTTTGTTAAAAGCTTTTATTTTGTTCATTCATTAATAATAAATGCGCAACCAGCGCATTGCACTGACCTCACATCCTGTGTGTTGTGGCTTTACTTCCTGCTCTGACATCACCATTAATATCTGTTTGAAACGGTAACACTAGTAAAGCAAAAATGTCTTCTTTACAAAATCATTAGACTCGCATGGCAACTGCTACCAGGAGCTGTGTGTTACTTGTTATACAAACTTTGCAACAAAAGATTGTTTGTTTTTATTGCTGTGTTTTCAAAAAGATATTGTGCTACTGTGATTGAATTTCTTTTACTTTAAATTAACATTGCAAAGATCTCAGAGGCAGAGGAATGAAGTAGCAAGGTTGTTTTCAGTTGCATAGAAACAATCCTTTACAGACCAGGAAACTCTATTGTGATCATTAACCTTAAACAAAAATCTATTTTTAAAAAAAATACGGGCGACACTGAAATAAAAGAAACATGGGGTACAGAGTGTGGATTGTAAAAAAAGGGAGGTGGTTTGAACAATAAGTTGTGCAGCTGTACTTTGATTTGCCACGGTTGGACAGGGGGCGAAACATATAGCAGAGCATCATTTCTGAAACAAGCTCACAGAAAAAAAATACATTTGTTATGAAGCCTAACAAATATTGATTCACATGTGGCAGGCTCAAATAATAAAATGCAGACACAACAACCAGGTTTAGTAAAAGTACACAATTTTTTAATTTTTTTTTTAGAGAGATAAAGGTTCCTGGGCCAGTATATGCAATTGAATGATTGTGGGTTAATGCAAACTGTATTTAACCAAGCGGAATCACCATGAAGTTGCAGTACATTATATTCTAAACATGTAGGTGCCATACTGTATAGAAAAGCTTAAGAGACATTCAGGTAATATATACAATGAGGAAACACTAGTACATAATGACAAAAAGCAATAGTGGCCTCCTATACAAAAACAAATTGACTACCTGTACAATAATACAATACAGCACAATACATCAAATACTTCAATACTAAGCATGACAATAAGTGCAAATACCAATGATTTTATTTATGCATGCTCTACCGTACATACAAACACCGAAATCTAACAAACACTGTTAGCCAGGAAGAAACCCATGGTAAGTCAACAAACATGGTTTAAATATGTCTCACAACAAACTTTAATACCGTAGGCATTTCAAGTTAAAAAACCATTTACTGGGTAGGACGCACTCAGGTTGTGCCGTCTCTAGAACTTGGCAGGTAATCAATGTATATAGTTTAAAAGAGGTGGGTGCAATTCGACTCTAACTTCAGCTGTCTGCCTTCTGCTGAACACATATCTAAATCACACCAAATTTGAAATGGCTACATGTGTCACAGGGGTGACATACATAGCCATTTAAAATATGTTTGTGTTGGCACTTTGTGCCAACTTCCATTTCTGTATAGTTGATTAACTTTATTCATTTTTGTTTGCATTTTTTTTTTTTTTTTTTTTTTGTTATAATATTATTGACTTTGTGGTGGTGTGTTTTGTTGAACACAAGTGTTTGTTTACTTCCTGATTGGCGTCCGGAGAAGTAAATGTAAAAACAGGTATAAACTAAATGTTTAGTGTTACCTAACATGATTGTCAGCAGTCTTCCAGTAGGGGAACCCATAGGAAGAGATGTCCACCAATGAATGCATGGTAGGTAGACCTTTTTCAGCTTAAATACAAGCTAGTACGGCGCGACAGGAAAGCAGGTGATTTGGCCAGTAATTTGATTGTGAAATTGTTCCATTTTAGAATATCTTTAAATTGGAGCTTTAATTAAGAGGTGTTTCCACTGCTCGGTGGTTGTAGGGTTATGCCAGTGGCGACCTCTAGTGGGAGCAGTGAAACAGGAGATTTTAAAGAGGGGAAGCTGGAGGTGATTTTTGTCAAACAGACACTGGTCGTATTTCCAACAAACCAGATGATAGGGGGGACCAGGAAGAAATTCTTATATTGCCCCAGATATATTACAAATGTTACAAAAATAAGCCGGTTGTACATTTTAATGCTGAGTTGCTGTCATTTCTTCTGGGGTGTTAACAGTCTTAGTGTGGTGCTCTCCAAATTAAAAGAACTGAGAGCAAGACCTTCAGAACAATTTAAGTACTGAACTTTATAAACATAAATTTTTCTTAGGGAATAACTCCCCTTTTGGCGTAGTTGGCTACTTGAGGGCTATTAGTGCTGGTGAGCAACCTCTGCCCCCCCGCCCACAAATATTGTTGACAGAAACAACAAAAGAGATGTGAAAATCCATGAAAATGTATTTAATATTGAGCACATACAAATATTCAGTAAATAGGCTAATTCTCTGGCATACTGTAGACTCTTACTGGATCTCATGTTGCTTCTCTGATATTCAATCACATTTGCATTATCAGCAATTTTACCAGTTGTTGCTGTATGTCAGTAGACCCTTATAGAATGCTTAGTTAGAGTAACATCACCTTGATTTGACTCCAAAAAGGGGCAGATGCAACGCATCCATGATTAAACCCATATGCTTCCCAATGGTTGTTTAAAAAAAAAAAATGCAGTAGCTATTACTGAAAATATCCATTTACACATGGCCAAAGTAGCTGTTTACGTCATCGCAGAAAAACTCTTCAAAGGAAATTCAAGTTCAGTATATAAAAAAAAGAATGCCGTAATAATTATCTTTGTGCTTGAAATACATGCATAGAGTGACTATTCATCTTCTTACAGAAGTGACACTGTAAACCAAACATCTGGAAGTGATTTCAGACCAGCAATGTTAATGGCAGACAAGTTAACTTCTTGATGGATACTGTTTTAACTGATTCCGTTAATTCACAGCTGCCTTAATCTGCTGATTAATGTTTTTTCTTTATCTGAAGAAATGACATATCATATTATAAAGTCTAATGTTTAGATAACCTGTTCCATAAACTGCTGTTAATTACTTATACTCAAACCAGATCGCATCTGTGGAATAGCACGTCATTCACACGCTGGATACTGGCTCGGTCAGACGCTCATTTGATGCCTGATACTGTTTCTCTCCACATATTGGAATGTCTGAACCAAAACCCTGAACTATACCATTCCTGGTCTAAAGAGTCTGGTATTTGGTTTCTAAAAAGTTTAATACTGCAGCGTCTGTTTTGTACATCCCTGGGACTGGAGTTTTCATTATGGTATGCACTGCAAGCTGTTTACTCTTGTTTTGTTCAAAACATATACATTCGCTAACTGAAGATTTTGCCTTTATGCTCTGCTTCCCAGCAAACAATTCTGACAATAAATATTGTCCCATAATAAATTTGGATGAGTAAACAAAATTACATCAGAAATTGGACATTGAAGAGTGTGGCCTTGAAAGAAAAGCCAACTGATATCTTATGTGAGTAGTTTACTGTGATAAAGCAAAGACAATGAAATGGCTGAATAATCATTCTAATGATAGCAGCAGACCTGACTCGCTACAAAGGTCAGATGAGCCACACAAATAATCATTTTCAGAATTGAAAGCTTTCTCTTCCTTTAAGCAGGATTTGCTTCCGCACCCCTTTAAAGTGTCCTTTTCTAATTGCCAGATTGAAGGTCAGACCACAGCTTTCTCCTGCTCGTTGCACTAGGAAGTGCAGGTCCTTGCTCAGCCTAGAATGACAGGAACTGAATGTAGGACCAAGTCAAGTGATGGATTTGAGATCAGAAAGGAAGTCAGGAGTAAGCAATAAAGCCACTTAACAAAAGGCCCATTCCTACAAATTCTAATGCTACTTCAGCACTTTCTTCTGCACTAGTGTAACAGAGTCTTTTTGTATTTTTTTAATCTACATAATGCATAATTGCAAGCAAATAATTTACATCAAGGGCTTCAGTGACATGGGAGTGAAGATCAATCAGTTAAACTCCTATCTTAAAACATTACCTGAGAAGTTTCCTAATAAAAACACAACAAAAATGAAAAATAAATAAATACTGTACACTATTTCTCTAGTCAAGAAATGCTGAGGTTACTACAAAAATGGCTCTAAGCAATCAAGTTCCAAACCGCAATATATATATATATATATATATATATATATATATATATATATATATATATATATATATATATATATATATATTATCTAGACTTTTGTCTGGAGACCTAATTAAGTCATTTCTGTCTGTGCTGTATCCTCAGTTTTAGAAACAGTGCAGTATAATCCTGATCCCTTACAGTGAGTATATAACTAATTATATTATAATACAGATAACATTTATACATCTTATACTATTTTATCTATATTATTTCTTTGCCATTACTTTAAGTAACTGCATTTTAACTAGATTACTACCGACATGCTACAAGATTACAAATACCCAATGAGATCAGAAAGGATCTTATAATGTTAAATCTGGCAAACACAGATTTCTCAACCCTTAAATATTTTCAATAATTTCAGATTTTTGCTGCCAACAGATCCAACTACCAATAAACTCAAATGAAACGCCCTGTGATTGATTAATTACAAATACAGTTGATACTTGATTATCAGAACCTTTTCATTCAAAACTGTGGATTATCAAGCAAATTTCATGTGGTCACAGTCCAAGGAACCTCGTACACCTGTTTATCAGATTATTACCTGATTATCTAGAAGCATTTTGGACCCTTCCCTTGCTTATTCTAAACACATCTCTTTACTAATATGTACTTGTTGTTTCTTTCTTAGCAACATCTATAGAATCTGCCCTTTTCTTATTCCACTTAACTCCTGGTCTTTCTAGATTGGATTACTGTAACTCTTTCCTCGCAGGTCTCCCTGCTTCAGCTATTCAATTCATTCAAAATTCTACTGCTCGTCTGGTATTCTCCAAACCTCACTACTCTCACGCTGCCCTTCTGCGTCACACTCTGCACTGGCTACCTATCTCTGCTTGCATCCAATTTTGCCTATTGCACTATTCATCATACTGCTCCTTCTTATCTTCAACCCCTTGTGTCTCCTTATATTTCTCTCGCCCTCTCTGCTCATCCTCTACTGGCTGACTTGTTATGCCTTCTCTTCACTCTCCTTCCTCCCATGCTTGCTCCTCCTCTTCCCTCGTCCCCCTGTGGTGGAACCAGCTACCGGTTATCCTTAGGACTGTTCAGTTTTTCACTGCTTTCTGCCGTCTTCTCAAAACACACTTATTCAACCTTCATTTGTAAAATCCAATTTATATATATTTTTGTATTATATTTATTTATATTGTATATATGTGTTTGTTTTGCATTTGTATTGCCTGTAAATTATATACTTTTATATTTTGTTTAATTTCTTTAAGTCGCTTTGGATAAAAACTTCTGCTAAATAATTAAATAATAATAATCAGAACTAGTGTGTCTTTTTGCCCTTACGGTTCGATCCAGACTTTATCCTGAAATTATTTTGGAATAAGAATTCCTTTCAAATAGTATAACAAGAACATTTTTATTGGCAGAGGCATGTGCTTCTCTGCACATCTGTCACAGCCCTGAATAAATCAAAGCAACAGCAAAGAAACCCCTGATCCTATCTGATTACTGCTTCCAAAGCAAAACAAGACATCCGAGTGTGGGCACTTGGGCAAGAGATAAGAGCAATCTGTTTATTGCCACATTTTAATTGGAAATCAACAACAGACACTCTGAGCTCTGTTACATGATTTCTCTGAATGTTTTATATTTCTAGTGAAAATTAAAGAAATGAAGGATGTGATTGAAGTGTTGGAAGGGTACACCCCAATAATGGATAGCATTATACTAGCAGGGTTTCCAGCGGGCAGCTGGAGTTTCAAAACAGACCCCGAAAAGAACAACAGGGCACTGTAGTCTGGTACCTCTCACTCTTCATCCTCAGACTTTACCCACTGTACAAAAGAGAACTGTTAAAAACCTGGAATTTTTCAGTTTGCATGAATTCTCATTTACACCACAGGGCTGACTCTTGTACCAAGTCTTCAGACCCTGTGCTAAAATACCATAATAATACTGTATTACCATAAATAAACCATATCAGGACCATAGTATTACATATTGCTTAGTGGTCCTGATCCAATAGTACAGTACAGTACAATGGTATTGGATTACCTCTACCAGTGTGTATTAGTTCTTAACATTGATAGCATTGGTACATTAAAAAAAAAAAAAATCTTTGGTTTCAAATTCACTTAGTTCCCGTGCTACCAAACCACTACAGTAAGTACAGAAAAAATTGCATTGACATTTTAATGTTCTTGCATTGACAATGAATGCCAGCTAAATGTAACAAGGCTAAATGTAACAACGATTTACAGGCATGAAAAAAAATCCTGATTTTTTTTTTTTTTTTTACCTGGTGTGGAACCTTCATGAACTGCAAATGGAAATCTGATTATAAAGAAACAGGCTTTACTTCTGAATATGAAAGGCTGGGGTGAGTGAGTGAGTGTATGAGTCTTTTATGATGTATACTGCATATCTGTGCTACAGAGTTAAACTGTCATTAAAATAACTGCAGTAGACAACAATGCCCCATGTTACTCGACTATGTCTACGTAAACATTACAACCAAAAAGAAATGAAACAAGGTGAAATGGAAATCAGGATCATCAAGAAGACAATTCTGCATATTGAAGCACTTTTCTTCAGAACAATCAAGGTGCTGGGTAACTACAATAGTTTGTGACGGGAGATACTGAATTACATTTTGTTCATTTAACATGAAATGTTTCCAGATGTCAATCTTTCGAAATTAAATGAAAAGTCATACAGGAGTCAAAGCAAATGGAGGTTGCTTTGTGATTGCCTATGCTTGTTCCTCCACTAGTTTCCAGTTCCTTTTATTTGTTATTAGGCCAGCCTGTTCTCCTGGAAAGGGTTTTACTGTACATGTGGAGGTTTTCCCTTCTTAAGACTTTCATTTTAAACTCTGTGGAGCATAAAGGCTTTATCCATTAGCGACCTGTTAATTCCAACTGCTGACTTTTATGACTTTCCATGACACCCACGTTAAAAGTGCACAAACAACTTAGTAGGCCTTTATTTTGAAAAGTGTCTAAGAAATTCACATTTAGCATTGCTGTTCCACTTCTGATGAGGCCCAAGCATTGTTTGATAACATTATTTTAGTCAGCTTTGGGAACTCTGCGTTGGAATGTTGAGTCCATTGTGAGCTGGAATGCCAACTTTGCCCGACAGGCTCTTAACTTACTGGGTTCCAAATCTGCGGGGAATGGAAGGGCTGAATTCCCTCAATAGAAGGTTAGTGGGCTAATTCCAGTGAGATAATTCCTCTGGGAAATTGTAGTCTCAATGTTAAGCATAAGATGACATAGGAGGCTAATGGAAGAGCCCCCAGCTACTTCATCATGCACCACGGTGAAGGGAAACAAGGATCATATTAATGGGATTACATTGAGTAATATTGGAGACATAAAAAGTAGTTACAAAATGTTAAATACTGACAGCGGGTTCCCACGCTCTTTTGCCTTTCTCTTTACGATCTAACCAGCAGACATAAGAAAAGCCTCAGAAACAATATGTCCTGAACCTAGGGAGTGTTTTTTTTTTTTTTTTACTTGACACTTCCCTGCCTTGACTGTGGAACACACATAGTCAAGCTATTTACTGCTTGAGCCTACTCCCCTTTAAACCTGCTGGTTCTTCTGTCCAATAATCGGGGTCCATCGTCTACCGTCACAGCATGGCGGCCAACACATAACTTCCTCTGTGTGAAAGGGGGCGTGCTCCTTCTGACCTATGGTCCGTCCCATGCTACATTGAACAGGAGCATGCATTTTTGCCTTTTAATGCACCTTCACCCTATCTCAGGTCAAGCCTGTGTAATGAGAGAATTCCTAAACTTGGACAATACCTGCATTAAAACGACCCAAGGAGTAATTGACCTCCAGATTAATCAAGCACTGGCCATGGCAGAGAGACTCTCCCTCCCACTGTGATAGCAGAGGTAACTGTCTGGGTAGGTTTATCACCAGTGAAATATTTCATTGAAAATATTTCTATTGGCAAGAGAAAGAATAAAGCAGCAGCTAATTAGGATAATGAAAACAAAACAAAAAATAAATTATTGCTGAATCCATCAGAAATGGAATTGTAGTGAAAAAATTAAGCTGACAACTGTTTTTTGATTCAAAAACACTTTATATACCAGAAACGTATACGTCAAATACAATCATAATAGTATGAGTTCCAAACGGACTTCGGACAAGGCCTCAGTACAGCTCAGTGCATGATATGTTTGTATCAGAAAGCACGGATATCCATGGAGTCAATTAGAAAGAGATTAAAGACCGACAAAACTTTACAATGTTTGATATTTATACCTTTTAAACAATTGTTGACTCCCCTTTAACCTGACTGGTTTCTGTCCAATAATCGAGGTCATCGTTCTACCGTCACACATGGCGAGCCAACCACATACTTCCTCTGTGGGAAAGGGGGCGGTGCTCTCTGACCTCATGGTCCGTCACATGCTACATTGAACAGGGAGCATGCATTTTGCCTTTTAATGCACCTTCCCCCTATCTCAGGGTCAGCCATGTGTAATGAGAGAATTCTAAACTTGGACAATACTGCATTAAAACGACTATAAAACACTTTCACACAAAATTTAAACAGAATGATTAAAAACAGCAACTATAAAAGACACACACATACACATAATGTAAAAATGTATAATTAATAACATAATTAATACACTATGCAGAAAGCCATTACTACAGAACTATACATTCCCTGTGAGAAATATGAACCAAAACTGTGATCAGAAAATAAACTGTTTCAGATGTGTTTGAATGTTCATTTTTCCACCCCGACCACATTGCTAACTCTTTTTTTTTAAATGAATTTAATCAAGTTTTTTGTAAAATTTCCAACAAAGTGAAACCTTGTTCACCACACCATGGTCAGGACAAAGTATAAATACTGACTTCAAGACTTTATCGTGGAAAACTGTTGGCCCAAAGGTTGCAAAACTGACAGACAGGTACTGTATAAAGACAGGAGATGCAGGTTAAGGAGATTATTGCTCACTGGAGAAGATGTACCAGGTGGACTTTTTTTTTTCTACTGGAGTGTGATATCGGAGTGCAATAGTATTTTTACAACTGACCACTAGAGTGACTTTTGAGGGGATAGTTCTTTTACTAATGACCACAAGGGTTATAACAACATTGATTTAAACTATGCATTGTTTTCTCATACATGTTTCTATTTGGTCCTGTGTAAATGTTCCTATATAGTTTGTTCATACATTGTACTGCACTATGTTGATATTATTAATCTGCATGAACATATACAGCTCTGTCTACAAGGATCAAGCCCTGAGCATATAGAGTCTGTTCATGTTCATCAATATTTGTTTACGTTCCATTCTCACTAGCTTTATTGCCTAATATTCACACTGAGGTAACCAGAGATCATAGGGATTTGTTACAGCTTACCTGGCTTTCTACAGACTTTGATAGGTTTTATTGTTGAATGAATTGCAAATAATGAACTGCCTGCAGAGCTTCATGACCTCATGGCTCACTGGTTTTAATAACACTTCTGTCTGCAAGAAAATAAAATATCTAAGAATGTGTGCAAGAACTAAATGTTGAATTTACCATAATAGCACAATAAAGCATCCACAACAAAATCATACAGGCAAATATCTGCAGTAAAATTCTGCAGGAAAATGTTTTGTAGCAAAATCCCCTCTCATTCACACCATTAATCAACATGGCACGACAGGGCACTGTTGTTAGTTAATGTATACTACAGGTGCCTTCAGCCACTTTGACACGACTCAAAAGAACACAGATTTGTGATATTGCAATACAAGGCATTGCCATTTCTTTTCTTTTAGGGCCTACGCTGCTACAATTTAAAGAAAAATAACAGGTACCTAAACTGAGGGTGTCTCACTCCAAATGAGTGAGACGAGATATTTGTACATTGGCTTTAGAGTTTATGCTGTAAGCAGGCTGGAAAATCTGCTGCTGAAGTAGTTGTTCATTTACTCTATGAAACAGCCTTTTGTCTATAGAGGTGCTGAGCACCTCAATCCATGCAGTTGGTGTGAAACAATGTACACTCTGTAACACAATATCAGCCGACAATATGACGATGAAACGGTTTGCCACCTATGAAGTATAAATCACATTCTTCAGTGCTCCCCTACTGTTACATTCCCTTCCCTTATATTCACTGCATGTGAGGTGTGGTCATTAATCTTTGGATTCTGTCCAGGAGAAAGTATTCTGCCTTATTTCACTGAGACTGACCCCCATGTGTTAATGGGCCCTTCTTATTTTCATGGCTGTCTAGAACACCAGGCGACCGGTTAGTTTTGACCAAACACCTGTTGAGAGCAATAAACTGTTCAAAACATAAAATCCAATTTATAGCTGCAGTCAGCTTCCAAGGAAATTTCCATTGTGTTCAGCATTTTGTTGGAGACTTGGCTTGTGGAACAAAATGTAATCAACAGTAAGTCTGAGGCAAAGTGTCAACAGCAGAAATGGAAATCATTACTTCTGTGCGTGTTACCAAGTGGGACCTGAACATTACCACTTGAACCACTGCATTTCTGTTTGTTACAACTGAAGAACTGAATTCACCTTCATTTAGTTGTTTTTTTATTAGCTCTTAATTTAATAATGTGAATCAATATCCATGGTGTCAGATGTTTTTAAGGAGGGAAAAATCCCTTACCATCCATTTTCTAATTTGTCTTTGTGGGATCAAGACAGGGGATGCAGAAGAGCATAATTTCTGAAAGGTAAACATTTTCGCAATGACCCTAACGTTGACTGCCACTAGTGAACCATTCAATAGCTGATGTGATTTGCTCCAAAACACAAAAGACAGTTTCCATACTGGCCACAGCATTGACAGTGCAACAGACCTGTAGGTTCCTTATTACCCACTAGATGGAGATGTTGGCACAAAGATCCTATTTTCGGATGCTAGTGGAGCTGTCAGTAAAGATGAAATGGCATTCTGTGCTTATTATTATTATCATTTTTGTACCCTTGTTTATTGTTTCATTTTACCAGATGCAAAGCTAAAGGCTTACTTTAATAATGCCGTGCAGACTTTCTATTTATTTTTATGCTTGTAACAGTACTTCGTGGACAAACTGCCCTTTAAAACAAAGAACCTGGATTCATAACAAAGCCATTAATATTCATTTTCAGAATTACACTATTTTTCCATTATTTAAAGGGAAAACAATGGAAGTTTAATTGATTAGAAGGTTCGGCTTAGGCAATGTAAAGCTACTGCAAAGTGTGCATCTACTATAGGAAAATGATAGCTCTACAGGCAAGTGTTTTTCTAGGTAATGTTTACGGTTGAAGTAGTTTATTTTTTCATAGCATAAAAATTACAATGCCTGCTCCTTATTAGCTGCCAAATTGCATTGTATGTAATCTTGCCCAGTGATGTAGTAAACCAACATTGTTTAAAGACATTTTCTGGTTTACAGTACATTCTGACCAAACATGAAAGTATAAAAATGAGCAGATACAAAATGTCTTTGATCTGTTATACAGTATGTCTAAATTCTGTCACAACATAACATATAGTAAGAAGATATTAATTTATCCTGCAAAGGCTTTGCAATTGAATTTTCAGTGAACTGTACATTATTTCATTGAGCATGAAATGAAAAACAGAATAGATAAAGTAAGCCTGATTCTGAGTGATCTTCAATGGCAATGCATTGACACTTCAATGGTTCTGTACTAAGAGGCAAGGGACGAACAAGGGCAGCTACAATTGCATGCAATATTTGTAGAAAAGTGTAGTATGACACTACTGAGAGTGTCCCACTCTATCAGAATAAATCCATTGTGTTTTCATTGCTCGTAATGCTTCGGCATGGATTGTTCTGTCAAGTTTCCTTCCACTGCAGTTATAATGGCATCTCAATGATACTTTAAAACAACTTTTCTGTGGGCAACATTCTGAACAGCATCTAATGGCGACCCTATCAAATCAATAAATACCAGCTCAGACTTGAAGACCTGTGCCCAGAGCAGTCCCAACACGGACATGTAATGTAGGAGATTGTCACACACAACTAACCCAGTTAGCAAACCGAAATACTGCAGCCGTTTTCAACATGAATGCTATTACACAGATGGCCAATAGGAAGTAGTCACTTGGAAGATATACATGCTTATGCATCTGCTCGGCAGTCTTGCATTTGCAAGTTTTTGAATAATTCAACCGCACCGTATTCCCAGGACGGTTTTTCACAGTATATGGTTCATAAATTCCATTCTTGCAGTTAAACGAGGGTTTAATATAAAATAGGTTTTCTATTTCATGATAGGCTAGCCAGTTGTAACAGCATTGCTTCATTGATAACAGCTGGAATTTGCCAGGTGGTAAACGGCTTGGGTTAAGTAGAATTGCAGTCTATAGCAAAACAACATTGTCTACTTGCTTGATATTTACTACAAAACAATCCAATTTGTAATTGCATTGTACTCTTTGGTTACAAATGGCTGAAAATAATAGCCCAATTTAATGCTGTCATAATGAAAAAACAAACAGTAGTGTGTTAGCGTATAACAAAATGGATGATAAAATAAGAATTGATGTTAGAAAAACTGTAAATAATTATGCAACTATATGAACTGCGTGAACAATATTTGTAGTATTCTATTTGAAGTTTGAACTGGAGCCGTTGTTATTCTCTTTAAAGTTTTAAGGTAAGTCACGGCCATTCTGTAGAATGTTTTTTCCAAAATTAGAAAGGGAGGTTTATTGTAGTTTTGTGTATCAAGACATTGTAGAGGTGGCCATTCAGTGTGAGAAGATAGACATTGACTATAAGGTTGAAGTAACACTTTTTTTTCCCCATGCCCAGGAACTGGTTTTCATCAGGTGGCAGAATGGCAATTATGATAGAACAATGGTAAGCAACGGCAACACTTGATCACATTATGTGATCATTTTATTTTATCTCCACTTTAGTTGAAAACATCCTATATATCCCACCTGAGTAAACCACCAGTGGATTTTAGTGGAACATTTTACAGCACTGGGAAATCATCTTGGATCTGTGGTTATGGTTTATAACCATAAAAGTAAGTGATTGATATAGGCCCTGATGATGCACCAGTAATTCAATCCAGCTGTGGCTTAACTTCTCATCTCCCTATGTGACTAATACTGCTTAGCAATAATCAAACTATTCACACCTGTAAAGAGTTGATGTCTGCTACGTGTATAACCAGCACACTCTCATTTCTCTTAATGGGACATTGAAGAGATTTGCTGTTTATCACTTGGGTGAAACTACACCACGTCCACGTATAAGAAAGTAACCCAAAACGTATTTTAACATTGAAGACATTGTGGTTTATCTGACCTCTTTTTTATTGTCAAAAGATGATTGCATACTGAATCCCATTAACTGGTGTAAAATATCCTCCACTGTCTTCTTTCCACTCAAGAAGACAGAGAACTCAGTAAATGAGACATGTTAGTGCTCTGGTGTTCAACAGTTGTTAATTGAAGTTTTTCATTTCCTATCTACACATAGGCTACTAGTATTCATGTTACACATCAGTCAGCAATGAAATCAAGGACAGCATTTTCTCAATAACTGATGACCTATTAAGACATATTTTTTACTCCCAAAACTCTTTTTTTTTTAACTGCTGATTTAATTATGTCTATTCATCAGTACAGCACAGTATCTTCCTTTCTGTTCATGATGGACTTGTTTGTTGGAAAAGAAAAAAAAAGAACAGCCTTGAAGACTTCAACCACGAGTCTTGACACTATGATATATTTAACACATTTTATTTAGTGGATTTTTTTTTCTTTTGTCTGTAAGGCAGACTATAAATACACTATATATTTTAAAATAACAGGTGTAACTATTGCACAGAGTGCATAATAATCTATACAGTAATCTGTACATGTGTTATTTGCCTGTTCTATAGCAATAACTATGTTTTCTAGAGGCACAGTGTATATTTTTTATTACACAAACAAACATGTGCACTAACTGTAAGTGGATCATGAAATTGGCAAACTTTATAATAAGACACCCAGTAGTAGAGCAGGCTTGTACATTGATTGTAGGCAGACAATGCGTGAATTCCATACTACTACAATTCCCTATTTTTCAATCCTGCAGTGTCACTTTATATATTAACTGTATATTGCCTCATCAGGAGATACCAGTAAATTGATTGAAAACATCAACAAAATGCTGACATCTATTGCTGTCATTTTACTTAAATGTTTAGTCCAGAAGTAGTGAGGAACATTCTGTGATGAGTAATTTTGAAAAAACTATAACACTCCACAACAAACATACAAATAGTATAATGGGTGTGATTATTACTTTTTTGCACTAGGTAATGGAAAATCCCGGTTTTGTTATCACTGTAGAAGCATACTGTATAGATTTAACAAGGCACAACAGAACACTGTTTGTGTGCTGCAGAACTATTTATCTTACTTTGGAGTTTAAAAAAAAAATCCATTGATCATTTTATGAATTATTCCTTCACCTTCCAACACTTCATAAATGGTATTTAAATTAGTATCAGAGAAAAAATAAATTAAAGCTCATTTCTTAAAAATGTTCTCCCTTTTGCTTTCATGAGCAGTTGAAAATGTAAATTGAAATTTGTCTGCTCGAGTCACTTGACTTCCTCACTATGCAGATATCACCACTGATTGTGAATTACTATATTCATGCCCACCCATGATATCCATATATTCTTTATTGGTGAGATGGAAAGTAGTGGAAAAATATCCAAAAGCAAGCTTTTTATTAAAATGCAATACCAGTAACTTGTTGTTTTTCCCCTGAATGAAGTAATGAGTCCAGAATGCTCAATAATTTTCTCATTTCTTTAAATATCTTGTCTGTGCCATTCATCCATAAGACAATAGCAGCTCAGCCTAAGGAGGTATTTCCTTCTTTATTGTCAATTTCTGGTGGAACATAAATGACTTGCCAAACAGGATAATTCCCACATTCTGAAGCATGACTCACTTCCTAAAGGATGTATACATTTTAGACAAATTGAATTTAACAACAGAACAGGACTGTAACACTCCAAATTGCCTCATACAAAGCTCCACATATTGTTCTTTTTGTTGGTTTCAGATCGAACAATAGATTACATTTGGATCATGGCAGGTAGACCTTATTTATAATTCTGAGAGTTTGTGCTTGGATTGAAGAAACCTATTAAAAATGATTGAAAGGTCTGGACCAGATATTTCTTACGATGGGACATAAATATTAGCTATACATATAAGTTTAAGGGTCTTGATGGTATCATTTCAATTATTTTATTCTAGTCCTACAACTTTTTTAGTTCCCTCCTTACACATATGCAAGATTAGCAGGTATAAATTATATTTCTAGTTTATTGGAAATTACTGACTTAATTCCTTTAGGTAATTTAATCCTTCCCTCTTAGCAACAGTGGTAACAATATGAAGCCCCCTTCTTTAGGAATACAGTACCAACTGTTGAGGGACAATGACAATCCATCATTATTGACTGCTTTTGTAGACCAAGTTAAAATGAAGCTGCCAAATGGAATGGTACTACAAATTAAGCCTATAAGCCTTGAAATTGGCCCTGTATAATTAGTCAAAAAATAAAGTAAGTCAAGACTCTCTCTGGTAGGTTATAGTCCAAGAAATATATATATATATATATATATATATATATATATATATATATATATATATATATATATATATATATATATATATATACACACAAGGACATTTTTACACTACAGATCTTCCCTATACGTTTCTATACGTTTCCATTTATAGGACTGGCTCAGTATGTAACTGTGGGTAACTTATTCAATGGTTTTGGTCTTAGAGCTAATAAATATCTTATATGAATTAAATTGGCCAAGGTTCTTTCCAGTCATGAATAGCTTTCATGGATTGCGTAATGCTTTACATTTACCATTATATCCAACCAGTATTTTTATTCATAGAAATATATGTGATTTTATTATTTTATTATATATGACAACACTAAGTCTAATTTACTTTGTAGTGTTTGGGGTACTTATACATCCACCAGAGTGAATATTGAGAAATGTTTACATCATCATAAATGATGTTAATTGAATCTCCCAAAATATCATTCCATGTTCATTCCATTCATTGCACACACTTATGCTTTTATCCAACATTTCCCTGCAAATCATATTGAATTGGCCGATTTAACCTAATTTTCTAAAGTCTCAGTACACAGTGCATGTATTTTCAGCTTCCCAGTACACTATTTGATTTTGCTGATCCTGGGGCTGGTTTGAGGTGTGTCTTCCTGTGTCTGGAGTTTCAAAAGAACAAGGAAATACAATCAACCTCAAATACCTTTTCACACCACCAGTATAAAAGAACTCTTATCACGTTTTGAAAAAGTGTGAAGGAATTGACGGGCAGTCACATGGTTTCAATGTGTGTCGATTGTGCATTATTGGTAGTGTGGCTAGGATCCATTCTAACATATAGAAAGTGTGTTTTTCAGTGGCCATTTTTTATTTACTTGGCTCTTTTGACCAAAGACTGTCTAACATTTGCAATCCCCAAATAAAAAATAGACATTGTGAGGAGCATTCTGTGGTAACTGAAATTGAAGTAGTCCACACCAAACTAATAAGAAGACTGATCAATACAATGGGTGTGATTATTACTTTTTACACCAGGTAATGGGAAATTTGTCATCACTAGTTTTAAGAGAGGCTGAAATTGAGAAAAAGTGGCAAAAGGCCATTATGGGTTGATTCCTTGGCTGTGAAAAGTGAGAAATGACAATTTAATACAAATCAAATTATTCATTTGGAATCATCTTTCCCCCCGCTCCCACCCCCCATCTCTTATAATCAACCAGCATAGTTCAGAGCATTGATCTTTTCTGGATGCTGAGATTAGAATACACAGCTTTCTTTAGTTTCCGCTGTAGCAGTCAAACAGGCTAAGTAAACATCTTCACATAATGAGAGCTCTTTAAAATTTTAAACCGATGGAAGATTACAATATATCATTCATCAAAAGATTTAAGTATTTCTTTACACTGGAGCACTGTTTCTTGTAAAAAACATCATACTGTTCGTAAAAACTCATCAAGTTCTTTTATGGTTCTTCCTTGGAAATTGCTTTTCCGATGATGAACCTTTCAAGCTTTTTATTGTTTCACGATTGCAAGGCTTTATACCAACCGCACACAATATTAACGCTCGCGGTGGAAATTCAGGAGCTGCATAATTGTGTTAGAAACAGTTTTTTGTGTTAACACAGCTTACATTTTATAGATTAGAAATATCTACCGTTCCTAAGCTATATATATATATATATATATATAGTACAAAGGAAACATTTGTAATGTCTCTTCAGGCAGTCATCTTTCATTCATTCAAGTATAATTTGGTATTTCCAATTTCAATGCTGGCATTGAAACCTTCCATACCTAAGTCAAAAGCAAGGTATGGATTAAAACAGGTAACGTTTGATATTTAATTTGTCCATTGTAACGCCTTTGATTATCCCCTTGGTATGAAGGGGTGGCGTGACGCCATTTTGTGCTGAGATGATTTGCAAACGGCAAATAACCGCTATTAAATATTATTATATATATATATATATATATATATATATATATAGATATATATATATATATATATATATTATATATATATATATATATATGGTCCTACTTCATTGCAGCTATAGTAAAGTGTAATGACTCACACTTGACAGAAAAGCAGATTTATACAGTACCCTGCTTTCTTTATCTTGTATTGTTGTAATATGATGGCTAAAGACACATTCTAGTCCATAATGTGGCTATATTTCAGTGATAAATGTTGGACTTGCCATGCAACAATAGTACCAAAAAAATAGATGATATTTACTCTTTTCTTTGGCATTATTCAATCAAAGTTCTTACTTTACAAAAACAAAAATGTGCAGAAACACAGTGTTCACACACCAAACTCCTCTTCCCTAATGAAGCCCTATGCTCTCCTTTTATATGATGTGGCTGCTCAGAATTAACACCAATCATTCTGTTTGGGGGCAGCCACATTCTCACTTTTTTTTTCTTTTTTTGGCAAGGACAGGAATTAACCCCATCCCTGCCAACCACCAGCAAAACACTACAGATAACATATATTGTTACAATTGTTTTCGACCAAATGATAGATGGTTTATAAGGTGATAGCAATAACCTAGTACTTTACAAAGGCATAATTACTGGAGGGAGACTTATATAAGACTAGGAAGACTAAGCTTCCTTTTCATTTGGTTAAATAGTATACACACACACACACACACACACACACACATATATATATATATATATATATATATATATATATATATATATATATATATATATATATATATAGAGAGAGAGAGAGAGAGAGAGAGAGAGAGAGAGAGAGAGAGAGAGAGAGAGAGAGAGAGAGAGAGAGAGAGATATTAATTAGGACATTTTTACACTACAGATCTTCCCTATACGTTTCTATATGTTTCCATTCATAGGACTGGCTCAGTATGTAATTGTGGGTAACTTATTCAATGGTTTTGGTCTTAGAGCTAATAAATATCTTATATGAATTAAATTGGCCAAGGCTCTTTCCAGTCATGAATAGCTTTCATGGATTGCCTAATGCTTTACATTTACTATTATATCCAACCAGTACTTCCAAGAGATTCTTTAGTGATTTTATTCATAGAAATATATGTCCTCCTAGTAAATTGGTCCATTGGTGCCATTAATTGGTCTTTTTAAATGGATGATGCATTTAAATTGAAACCAACACACAAAAGTGATAGGCTCGTGGGCTGGCTGGCTGGCAGTCTACAGGTTGGATTGGAAACCACATGACTGGTAACGAGCACTGCTCAGGTTAAAAAGAGGGTACTGCACTTTAGGGTTAAAAACATCGTGCTACCATGTGGAAAGCATTAGAGACACGGTCAATGACACACAGATACAATCAGATAAACAGAGTTCCTGGCCTAGGAATCAGTTCAATTCTGCACTTCCTTCCTAAAGACCAGAAAAAACAGTGTTTTTTAAACAGGTACGCAGTGTTTCCCATCATTATATTAACTATGAAATACTGCAGTCATCAGTTCTGAAGATTATACAATTGATGTTAGTTGTAAAGTACTGGAGTCATGGAATATAACAATGAACAGTTTGAAAGTACTTGTTAACTCAAGTGTTCACTACAGCTCCACTTTAAAATGTGCCAGTAAACAAATAAACAATAAAAAGTAATTGAACAGACCAGGTACATGAGATGCAGAAAAAGGGTTAAAAACCTGTGCTTAACAAATAAAAAAGGTGTTTTTAATTATTGGTTTGTTGCCAATGACCTTTGAGTAAACAATCTTCATATTGAAACAATCTTATAAATGTCGCCAGCAGAGACGTTTTTATAATAGCATCTGTCATGTGTTTGCACAGCACAATGTGTTTGTCTCTTCAGATTTTTTAAATGCTATTTTCTTGGTATTTTTCAGAATGCAAGTGATCAAGATGATTCAAATTCCAGAAAAAAAGACCATATGCCAACAGTAATGACCTAATTATACAATCCTACTTCATTTCCACATGGCCCCTTATGAAAAGACATCTTTAGCTTTGAAACCTTACTAATGGTATTTGAATATTTTATACTGAACCATTTAGATGAAAAACAAATATAAAAAATAAAAAACACACAATCTCTTGCTACACACAAAAAAGCATGTATTTGGAGCATACACTCTTTCTTGTAACTTAAACTTCGAACAAAAACCTTATGAGGGAGGTTGAGAGAGAATGATGAACAACAAAATAAAATTCTAAATATATACATTGAATAGGCTATCGGTTTGGCCAGACCCTTTTAGATGATGCCTCTAGTTTCTTCTGCTTAACGTTATCAACCTTGACTAGATCTTCCTATCCACTCAGGGCATTCAGTTCATCCAGTAGTTGCTGTCTTGTTATTGGAACATGTACCCATAAGATCTTGCCTACTATGGACCATCTACCACCATAGGGTATGAAATGTCACTAGCACAACACACATATTTTGTATGCCATTACTATCCATGGTGTACTATTGCCAAAGCATTACTGTACTAATCAGGTATGTGGAACCCCAAAGACCCACGCAGGAAGATTTTACAATATGTGGGCTGGTCACATGTGTAGATGATCTGTACATAGTGTAAACTTGCAGATATCAACTGCTTGGGGTGAATTCAATCCTATCTTCTGTTAAAAGTGGCATGGATACTTACGTATTCATTCTAACCCTGTCCACTCGTGAAATATCATGTTTTATTCATTAGTGTTTTAGCTTATGCTTTATAAGCTTGTGTGGAACGTTAAAAGCTAGGTTTAAAGTGTATTCTCTTTAGCCTTATAGAAAGTGTACAGTGAATGGTTTAATGGTTTTGGACACAATATATATTTTTGCACATTTACAATCAGTTTTACCTTTCATTGACCTTCATTGTATCTTGATATTAGCTTTCCTACTATTTATTCTCTAACAGCAAACATAACAAATCTGGAAAACAATTACAAAAGTAATAATTGCATCCATTTTTTAAATGGACCTTTTCAAGATAATTGTGCTGGTTAGCAACTTCAGGTTCCTGATAACACATGGGCTGGCACTCATGTGGAAAATATAATAGTTCTGTTAGCACCAAACATTGTTATTTTGTGTTAGTTACTACAGAACAAACCACAACAGAGGAACGACCTTTCGCAAAAAAAGGTGCTGTTTTTTTTTTCATTTTGGAACAACATTTCCATAAGCTGTCTCTTTATTAACCACCAAAGTGATCTAATTATACTGACAGGCTTTAAGCCTAAACCAAGGTTTGACCTTAAAATGATTTGTTCATCTAATGTGACAGTATCCCATTTTTAATAAGAGCCTGTCAAACCTGAATTTGAAATCAGTTTTTTCCCTGTACCGTACAGTTTGGTTTCCCCATTTGAGCAGGGTATAATGATGTCCACTTTTAGGTAGAATGTTTTTTCGGCTTCCAGGCCATAGGGCTGGGAAACCTATTTTTATTGCTATTGATGATGATGATGATGATGATTCTTCTTCTTCTTCTTCTTCTTCTTCTTCTTCTTCTTGCCAAAAGTTGCTCGAAAACTGCCGAAATTCATTAGGATGGCAGATGCTTATGGGAAGTTGGTAAATGTTAATTAAACATATGTCGTAGGTCACATGGTTTGGCCACCATATTGGATTGAAAAAAACATTTATCCTCGTCTTTTGAAAACCACTTACTGCAGAGTGCTGAAAGTTTGTAAACTTGTTAAGGGATACTCCAAGATTAACTGATGTTTGTAAGAAGCAGATGTGTGGTATGGTGGCCATGCTGCATGACATCATAATCACAAACTATAAGATCTTCTTCTCCCAAACCGCTAGTCTGATTGAACTGAAAATTGGCACACATTATCCCAGTGTGGTTGTCTTTAAAAGTTGTTCAAGGAAAGTTGCTACAATAAAAAAAAAAAACATGGTGGCCACTGTGGATGACATCATCAACTTACAAAACTGTCTAATAACTCCTTGTAGAGCGCAGATCAGGCTATTGTTAATATGGAACACATCTATGTACGAATTCTGCACTATTTGCTAAAGCGTTTGTTACTGTTAGTGGCATTCTGCACTATTTGCTAAAGTGTTTGGTACTGGTACTGGTACTGGTACTAGAGGCCATAAAGTTGCTGGCAACTCTTGTTTGTTTTTGTGAACCTACCTATTTTTTTAACCTACCTACATTATGCTAAATAATTTACCAGTCCACAGTGTGTTTCTGAGTGGAAGTTGGTTCAAGGTCATTTTCTGCACTTAAAGATAGGATACATTGTATATTAGCATTGGATTATAAAATAACTATAATAAGAACTGATTTGAATCTTTGGTTTAACCATGAAACCAAACCAGTGTTTATACTAGAAAACCACGATTACTTGCATTGTATGGGAGAACGCTGCTGCACTCACAGGCATATATATATATATATATATATATATATATATATATATATATATATATATATATATATATATTATTTAACCAAATGAAAAGGAAGCTTAGTCTTCCTAGTCTTATATAATGTCCACCACTGCATTCATAATTTATATTTCTCGCTGTCTAAAGAGTTTATCTCCAAAGTTTAGAGGTTTGGGTTATTTAATGTAGCAATACAATGAAATGCGAGGACTGAAGCTGTCACTCTTCCTGACGCCGTCCTGGATTGTTATTAGTTATTGTTATAAAGTCCAGGCATTACATCCTGACAAAAGGGACTGCCACAGATTATAAGCACACATTTTTTTCTGCCATAAAGCCTTAGCCTTCAAAGCAAAAGGTGAAAATAGCTCCAAGGGATATAATCCAGAAAATACATTAACTAGATTCTAAAATTGATTTTCTTCATGCCATGGACTGTACACAAGAAAAGAAAAACACTATTGGTGCCTGTTGACAGACAAATATAAGAGGTAGGAAATAGTTTTAGCTTGAGCTTAGCCTGTTGTCAACGCTTTGACAATGCAACCAAGTGCTTGTGGATAAAAATGACAGTGCTTTTGTCAAAACAGGTCTGTATCCTTGCTATACTAATGGAATGGCGTAAATATTAACTGCAGATTGTTTTTGCTGGTATATAAATACATGTTAACACTTTGATATCAGGTTTAAACTACCATCTTTTAATGAAGCACAAACACGATTAAGTTGTTACATCCAAACCTCCACTAGAAAAGAACATGGAAAGTTGAACCACAGGATATGTTGCATCTTTTCATTTTCAAGTGTGGAAGGGAATTTACAGACGTGATGTCATTCATGTAAAATTAAATGGTTCTGTCAGAACAGCCAAAACCAGCCAAGTTATTTTTGAAGACCTATTGCCAAAATATTTCTTCTTTGATGCTACATAGCCAGATTTCCATTTTAGGGCCTAGAAACATAAAATGAAACACCATAGATCCACCTCATTCCTTATTGGGATGCAATGTGACTACATATAGTGCATTTTTCTTATGACCTACAATTATAAACTAAAAGTGAATAGATATTATGTTGCTGATGAATGAAATATATTCCCAGTGGTAAAACGAAAATCTTGCAGACATCATTATAACTACATCTAAAAGTTGCTTTAAACTCAGACTGTCATGCATGACATTATTGCAGAGATGATATTGGAATTACTTTGATCTTTGTTCTGTTCTTGTCTGAAATGCACTCTTCGAGGCAATACAATCTAAGCATTAACCATGAGTCATGAATTATGTGAAGTCATGTAAATCTAATTAAACCTTCTCTCCCTTAGGTATTATTATATCTTTATGAGTATTATTTGTCAGGCTTCATATACTGTATAGCTTATTTCCAAATGCCTGCACTGTGTATCTTAAATTTCAGTATCATCCGTGTCTCATGATGTTTAAGAAGGACTAGGAAAAAAAAAGCTCCCAATCATTTTCGGAGATGCCCTGCTTGTGTTTACAGGAGTTCAGGAATCAAAGAAGGAAGGACCCCTTCCCTCTGATTTCTTACATGTGCACACATTAAGACACTACTTTTCTACAAGCACTGTTCTTTATTATTGATTATGTATATGTTATTTACATGTTTGGGAAGACATTGTTTAGACATTTTACTTAATCAGCTTTATACAGTATGTTTGCCTTGAGCTGTGGTGGTCCAGCTCATCATTATCCGATGCATTCTAAGATGGGTCTGTTACTTTGCAGTCTAAAAGACAGTTCCATTTTGCTTCTCTGCTTTACAAATGTAGAAATGCTGGTGATCCAAGATACCTACAGTCTATGCTGGAAGAAGTTGAAGTTATAGCTTAAGGAACACTGATTGTAAACTGAAACTTGCCCTAAACAGAACACAAATAGGCCAGACAGGATCATGTATATAATATATATATATAATTATATATATATATATATATATATATATATATATATATATATATAGCGATATAATATATATATATACAACACTATGTCTGACACTGAACACAACACTCAAGTCTGATGGAGTAACTCAGATTTTTAAAATAGATATCAATCAAAAACACAGAAAATGTGAACACAAATACAGATTAAAGAATCATGATAAGTTTTCAGTATGAAATGTGACACACTGTCAAAATGAAAACATTACAAAGTTAGTATCTGGTATGACCTCACTGAGCATTAACACAATCCTGACAGCGTTGACGCATAGACCTGATCAACCTCTGGATAGACTGCTGTGGGATTTTCCATCACTCTTCCTGTGCAGCTGCAGCCCGCTGGCGAAGATTGGCTGGTCGCGGTTATCTCCTGTGGATGACACTGTTAATTTGGTCTCACAGATGTTCTATTGGACTCAGGTCAGGAGAAAAAGCTGGCCATGGCAAGACCTTGACATTGTTTTTTTGAAGTTGTGCAATTGTAATCCTAGCACTGTGTGGGCTTGCATTGTCCTGCTGGAAAATCAACACTTCCGGACTGGCTTGCAGGAATGGAAAAACTGTAGCCTCACGGACTTCGTCAATGTATAGCTGAGCAGTAAGACTTCCCTAAATCTGCACCGAAGGCGTTCTTATGTTAACGGAGATTCCTCCCCACATCATCCCACTTCCACTGCCCCACCAGTTGGCTTGAACAACGCAACAGTCAGTATAACACTCACCACAACGTCTCCACACATGTCTTCCGTCAGGTCTGTCAAGGGAAAAATGGCATTCATCAGTGAATAAAACACTCCACCACTCCAGAGGTCAAAAACGGCTCATTGATGAAAGAAGCCAAAGGAGGCTGACACGAATTGTGCAGAGCAGCAGACGGGCTACAGTTAGTCAACTGACCGTCCAGTACAACATTGGTGCCGAAAGACCCATAAAAGAATGCACAACTCGTCGTACATTGACACAAATGGGGTATGGTAGCTGACGACCTAACAGTTTCACTTCTTTCAACAAAACACAAGAAACTGCGGTTGCAGTGGGCTAAGGAACAAAAACACTGGAGGATTGGAAAAACATTGCCTGGTCTGATGAATCCCAGTTCCTGCTGTTTCACGCTGATGGGAGGACTAGGGTATGGAGAAAACCACATGAGTACATGCATCCATCATGCCGTGTGTCAACATTGCAGGCTGGTGGTGGTGGTGTGATGGTGTGGGGTGTGTTTTCATGGCACACATTGGGCCCCTTGATAAAAGTGGAGCAACGTTTGAATGTCACAGGATATTTGAACATCATTGCCAATCAGGTGCATCCCTTCATGGCAGCAATGTATCCATCTGTTAATGGATTTTTTCAGCAGGATAATGCCCCATGCCTCAAAGCTAGGATTGTCCAGGAATGGTTCCACAAACATAACAATGAATTCAGCTTACTGTAGTGGCCTTCCCAGTAACCAGATCTCAATCCAATTGAGCATCTGTGGGATGAGATGGAATAAGCTATTCGGAGTAAAGATCCACTACCAGCCAACTTGACACAACTGTGGGAAGCATTGGAGTCAACATGGGTCAGCATCCCTGTGGAATGCTTTCGACACCTTGTAGAGTCCATGCCCCGATGAGTTGAGGCTGTTCTGAGGACAAAAGGGGGTGCAACTCAATATTAGGAAGGTGTTCCCAATGTTTTGCACCCATTTTTTTCCCATTTTTGGGTTTGTTTTCGCCCTTAAAAACCACAGAACCAGACACAGAATGTAAAGTTTAAGCACTTGGGTGCAATTTTATTATTTACAATAAATCAAATAAAACAGAAATAGAAAACCAAAACCTAGCTCACATTGAAGCATGAACTAAGCTTTTTAAACAGAACAAACCACTTAAAAAAACTAAAAAAAACAAACACCAAATTAAATTTAAACACTAAAGTATAAACATAGGTTCACACAGTCCCTTTAGTTGCTACATCTTCACTGTGGCAGCCTTGTTTCACACAGACTTGAGACTGCCTGAAACAAACATTTTTCTTGATTTATATACCTGCCTGCTAATTGCAGACAGGAGATACTAATTACATACTGGAGCGAGATGACTCATCCTGACTCCCTCCTGCGGCATTCTGGTAAATGTAGTCTTTTGAGACCCCACCTGGACTACATTATATTCTTCTTCCTTTGTAGCCTACTCCTAACAAGTGGCTGGATGGGTATAGATGCTAAAACTCTGAACTGTTGTTGAAAACCTATATGCTCCAAATATCAAATCCTGATTTATACCTGCGGCATTCTGCTAAATGTATATATATCATATATATATATATATATATATATATATATATATATATATATATATTATATAATAATATATCAAATACATATATAGGTTTGTTTGATGTAAGGATATGTATGTTTTAATGTATGTCTCTCACTCCAATCTCCAACAAAACTACATTCCCTAACATGATGACTTTAGCTGAGTTTTGGCCCATGGAGAAGAAAAAGAGCCCACAGCAGCACTTCATGTGATACCAGATTTCCAATCCAAGCGATCTTAATCCAAGGTTTTGGCTAAAGAATCTGATTGGATTTGCTACATTCTTCTTTCTTGGGAATGCAGGCTCATCAAGTGGCACCAATATCCAAAAAATAGGGACCTTGTTATGGGGGGATCATGCCAGTGTAGCATTTTTATACGGTAAGGTAGAAGCAGGAGCAAGAATAAATGCATGGCTGGATGCACATGTGTGAGGCCAACCTGGAGGTTCTTCTGTCTCTTCCTGTCACTGCTGACTGGCACTATGGGATTTCACACAGCAGATAATAAAGGCAGGGGGTTGAAGAGGTTTTGACATTTCTCTTCACAAAGAGTTTCCATCACTGTCGACTGTAACTTGAGAGAGGTGACAGTGTTTGGAGAAGCAGAGAGTTTACATAACGCTACAAGTGTGATCTGTAATGATTTGAAATAGAATAAAGCAGGTAGTTATGGATTAGTATGACAAATGATCAAATTACAGGAGAGAAACCATGGAATTTCTGAAGTATTTTTACTCGTTTAGTCTCCAAAAAACCCAACTGTCTGCAAGAATGTTAGTTATCTTCCAGAGACATACAATCATACCAATCTAATTCTTAGAACTAATTCTGTACTTGATTAGACTGTTTGGTCCAAAATAGTCACTACATTATACTGCAGTGGCAGTCTAATGGTAGATACACACAAACAATCCTATTACATATCTATCAACTGTCTATCACCTAAACTTCAATACATATGTATTTGCATATTGTAATGAATTGGTATCTCAGTCCGTTGAATTGAATGGAAAGACAAGGGCTGGATATGAACTGTAAACCATAGAGTTCAAAAAATGAACGTTTTACCATTTAACTAAAGAGCAAGCTCTGTAGTTGAGAGCTTGATGTCAGTTATCATTAACTCATCAGTTGCTAAAGAGATTCATTACATTATCCTCCTGTTTAAAGCTTGTCCTTGAAATTAAACACAAGTATGTATCCACCTAGGCTCAGGGAGGGGCTTTTAATATCAGGCCTGTAACAGCAATAACTCGCTGTCCCTCAGAATCTGAAGTGACTTCACAGAATACTTATAATAATGCAAACACCACAGATATTGAATTACCAGTTTCAGCCACAGGGGTCAGTATTCTTACCCATAGGGCGCCACTGTAACGAATTGGCATCTCAGCCCTCGGAACTGAATGGCAAAGCGGGACGCGATCCACAAACTATACGGTTCAAAGAGGAGTGCCTCACTATTTAACTAAAGAGCAAATAGCCAAACTAAAAGCACTTAATTGCGACGTACAGTATGTCTTTCTTTTGGTTTGTGCAACCCATTTCAATATATTAATGGTTGGGGTTGGAGGTTCCAACAAAAGCCTATAGACTTTAACGTAGCCATTAACATTCCAGCATTGTAGATAACTGGCAGAGCTTCCGTGCCCATTAAACTCTAATTGTTGCCATTTGTAAGGTCTGGTAATAATTATCCAATCATCATTAGTTAAAAGGTTTTGCTAGGTTGCACAAATTGTGTAGACGCCCCTTCCCCTTCCTCTGTACGTAGCTTTGTGCATTGACAACTTTATATATCTTTAATGTAATTACCCTAGACAAAAATGAATGATTCAACATGAAATCCTTGAAACTGAAGGTTGAAAAAAAACATATGCTTTTTCTCAAAGTATGCAAGCAGAGCTATAGTAGTTCCAGAAATAAAATTGAGCAACAGTAAACATGTTAAACAAAAGGGAAACAAAAGAGAAATACTCAAAGCCTAAAAATGTATCTGCTTTATGGCTTTAGAAGTGTATATTCTAAAATATACTCAAAACTGCACATACATTTTTATCTGAAGATGTTCACATAAGGTGAAACTTAAAATGTTTATCTGTTGAGATCAAGCACATACTGCAAGATTAAAAAAAATTTTTTCCATGATTTCTATACTGTACTTCGATACTGATAGCTCTATCTTTTATTTACAGCTTTGTTGGGGATGTATGTTGCAAATATACTTGTTGGGTCTCACTCAAGTGTCACTTTTTCCTTAACATAAAGAAATAGAGAAAAATGGTTTTCTAAATTGCCAAGTCATAGGCCGACTGCAAGGAAACTAGATTTGCACACGTGGGTTTATTTTACTCTGGTAGCACCTCACTTAGGCATTCAAAAACATTTATTACACAATCGCAAGAACAGAAGGAGCAATCTCATTGGATATCAACCAATATGTTCCAACCTGTTCAGATAAGTCGTCATACCAGCACAGCGTGCAACTTTTAGAGGCATTCTGCCTGATGCTTTTCACAATGTATTTGGGAGGGGTGGGCTGCTACTTGACATACTGTACAGTTCTATAGAAACACATTACAGTTTCAAAATCAAAATGGGAGTACAAGGTTGCTAAGAAGGCAAAGAATAGATAATGAGAACAATCTGAACATTTTAAAATCACCATCCCCTGGGCAATACTCTGTTCTCCTTTCCTCTTCACTTGCCAGAAGCCTCTATTAGAAGATCCAGTTTCTCTTAAACAACAAATTCTGTTAAGGCTTTACTCACACACACACGCACACACACTCCTAAGGATGCAGGCAGAGGCTTTGAAGTACAAAATGCTGCTTAACCCTCAGCCTGAAGAGTAGAAGATGAACCATTTTCATTCCAGGACCACCCAAAGTCAGGCAGAATTTTAAAAGGAGACTCATTACCTTTTAAAATAAGAGTTTGTTTTCTCTAAGAATTGGAAACATGAGCCCCCCCCCCCCATACACACACACACACACACCTTTTTCAGGACATCTGTCAAACAGGCCTGGATATTTGCATAGAAATTTAAGAATAAACAAACGAGTTAGTGTGAAATTAAATCTGAAGTGATGTTTTTATTAAAGATTCTTACGACAATGGAATTTCCCTCTTTTGACAGGCTTTGGAGAATACAGAGCCTTGTTAAAGTTCAAACCCATTTGTAGTCTGATTAATCCTGTTTGTGTCTCGAAATAATGATGAGCAAAAAACAACCCCCAGAAATCATGTTATCACTAGCAGTTCAAATGTACATGCTAGTTTATTTATCTTATTCCTAACCAGGGCCAGATTAAGTTTAATGGGGACTGATCCATATTTGACCTGATTCGATGTTTGAGTTAGGGGCAGTTTGGAAAATGAGCATTGGCCACAGGGTTAGTCACTGGCAGTTTCAAATACAAAACAAGAAATGCAAACTGCATCTGCATCTGGAAATGTGTTGTCCTTCTCTTTTACGAGTATGTACGTGTATAATAGGTTTGTAGTAAATATATATATGCAGTCAAAAAATTTTTTGCAAATAATACAAGGATAGTACACAGCGCTTTGTTATGTAATATTGTTTTTTTTATTATTATTTGTGCCAGCAGAATCAGCAGAGCTGCACACAAATGAGGCAGGCTGTGTTTTAAGACAACCTAAAAACTTCATGGAAACTCAGTTTAAGAAAGCTGTACAATATTAGTATGTCACGCAATTGGAGCTCAGACACAAACACAATGCCTCCTGTATTTTAATATGAATTAGTTTATTTGCATTTGGAACAAGAATTTCTAAACGAAAACTACATGGAAACACACACAACCCAAAACAACTACCAAAACAGAGTGAGAAAAAGGTGAGTCTTATTTGTATTTTTCCATGGAGATTGCCTCACTGCAATCCATATTAACCTTTCCTCTTGTTGATTTCTCTCCAATGTATTTTCCGAAGTACTGGTACCTTTGCATACATTTGTTGGTATTGTATTAAAATAGCGTGTCTGTGTTGGGTTTTTGTTTAAAAAATCTTCCTCGCGACTCTACTTGTTGTGTTTATGTTTTTCAGCGTCACTCTCATACTTCCTAGGTGTTTCATTGCCAGACATTTACAGGTTCTGATCTGCGTTACGTTCGCGCCGCAGCACACCTGGTAAATGAGGCATGTGACTTGATCGCAGGGCAAGTCATATAGGCAATCCCTGCTCCTCCAATACGCCTTGATAAAACAGACATGTTGTTCCAGTTCATACAGTCACACACTACGTACTAATTTTTAAAATATTTTATTAGGGTAGTCATCTTTATATATATATATATATATATATATATATATATATATATATATATATATATATATATATATATATATATATATATATATATATATACATATATATAAACAGTAACAGTCAAAAGTTTGAGTACACTTGCTGGAAACTAGGTTTTATTTCATATACATTTTTGTAAATACTTGAAAATGAAAACGTGTTACAATATACAAAACACATAATGAGTATCAAAGCATTGTTCAAGAAAATTGAAAATTGTCTCTAAATCTCGGATTCCTCAAAATAGCCACCCTTTGCCTTAATACACCTCACAAACATTAAGTTAACAAGTTTCAGCAGGAAATCACACCCAGCTTCCCAGCTCTTCTGCAGCAATTCCAAGAGATGTAGGGCACTTGTGGGTAGATTTGCTCTGACTCTTCTCTCCAGTTCGTCCCATACAAGTTCTATGGGATTGAGGTCTGGAGACTGGGCAGGCCAGGTCATTAGATTGGGTTGTCGTTCACTTTCCTTCTTCGCCAGATAGTTCTTGCACAACTTTGAGGTGTGTTTCGGGTCATTATCTTGTTGAAGAATGAAGGACTGCCCAACTAGCTGTAATCCTGATGGAATGGCATGCCTCTGAAGTATGCTAGGATAGCCATGCTGGTTGAGCTTGCCATGGACTTGGTAAAGATCACCAACTCTGTCACCAGGAAAGCAACCACAGACCATGACACTGCCTCCTCCAGTGGGAACCACCAGTGGGAACCATACATGCAGAACTCATGCACTCACCCTCTCTGCGTCTTACAAATACTCAGCGGTTGGACCCAAATATTTCAAATTTTGAGTCATTGGTCCATAAGAACGACTTCCACTCCTCAAACGTCCAGTTTCTGTGTTTTTTGGCCCAGGTAAGATTCTTCCTCTTATTCTGCACCCTTAACAATGGTTTGTTTGCAGCAATTCTTCCAGTTAATCCAGATTCACGCAATCTCCTCTGAACAGTTGATGTTGAAACATCTGTCTTCTAGTTTAGCTAAGCTTGTATTTCAGGGGCAGTTAATCGCCGGTTTGTGACTCGAATTAACTTGTCTCTGATTCTGAGGTCACTCTTGGTCTGCCTGACCTTGTTCGGTCTTCATGAGTGCCAGTTTCTTCAAGTCGTTTGATGGTCTTGGCCTCAGCAGTTACAGACACTTGCAAAGTTCTTGCGATTTGTCTCAAAGTAATTACAAACTCTTTTTTTTCTTTGCTTAACTGAGCGTATTTTGTCATTTTCTGCTCCCTTTCATTCAGGAATGAAAAACTTGTGCCTATGCTACCTATATTTATAGTAATCCTGGACCCTCACCTGTTAACAATAATTGGTGACAAAAGGTTAATTAGGTAATATGCTATTTAACTCAGAGAACATCTAACAAAGACACTTTTATACTTAGGCCAGTGTTCTAACACCGTGTTATACACATTTCAGACTTCTAACTGACTTTCAGACTGAAATCCCCTTGCTTTGGGTGACCATTTCATTGAAATTGACAAGATTTACATTTTCATTTAAAAATTAAATTTTTAATGCAATTCACTTATGATTATCAGCTTATATAAGTACTCATATCATATAATGAAATATTAAGTGTTTATAGACAAGTTTATACAGTTAAAAGCATAGATAAAATCATGAAAAACTTGTTTTCAAGCAGGTGTACTCAAACTTTTGACTGGTACTGTGTGTGTGTATATATATATATATATATATACACACACACAGTACATATATTTGGGGCAACTCAAAATCTGAGGCCCTGGGCTGCAGCCCCGAAAGCCCACTTGTTAATTTGGCCCTGTTCCTAACTGTTCAGGATGCACATTCCAGTGAAATATATAAACAATAAAGATTAGAAGTCAGACCATAAGCATAGAATAAAAGGTTGAACTACATTGAACAACAGCAGGGATGCTTGCTACAGCTTGAGGGGCTTCTTGTTGTGCTTCTCCTTATAGTTATTAAAACACATGAATTTAGCAAAATCATTAAAAAAAAAAGTTCTTGTTGTTTATTGTTTTGTTTCCACCATGCAGATCTCTAATTAAGCAATAGAACCCCAAGGAGAGGGCTTTATCGACTGGGAAAGCTCGCCTTTTGTCGTTAAACGAGCCAAAGGCGAGGCCATTTAACATAACGAGAAGGGCCTTACCAGAGGATAAAGCCCTCTTATGAGGGTTCTATTTCTATTAGAAAATGGATACTTCAAAAAACAAACAAAAAAACCCCCAATCATTTACAGTTTTTCTGTTTGTTTTTTCGTTATTTTACGCAGCACTAGTTTGTGTTCAAATGAATACAATCATTTTTCTCATTATTCTGTGAGTAATGCGGTTTTCTCCAAATTCCATCTGAGGTCTCTTAGCCAGGGCTGCCACATTGGCGGGTTTCCAGACAAATTTGGCTTGTTTTAAAACATCTAGAGGTTAATATTGTCTTTTGCGGTTTGGCTATTTTTTGGCTGTTTTTTTCTCATGCATGTTTTTTCCTGTTCCTTTCAATTACCACACAGTACACGCAGGACTTCAATCACTACAATTCCATAGTTAATAGCCCCGCCCACCCCTCCTCCTGTCATCTTTTCTGATATGGTCACACTTTGTGAGCAATCTGGCTTCAGAAAAGTGTGAACACGCCTACTTTTCTCATCAGAATGGGTTGATATGGATATTTTTACACATATTCAGCTGTTATTTTCTTGAAGTAGGATCTACGCAATTCTCTCAGTCTGTGCACTTTTGAAAATTTGCTGAGGGTTCACTTTGCTGTACAAGCAGATGGGATATGTTGTGACTTGATTACTTTTGGGAAATACTTTTTGAAAAAGTCCAACACAGCTAACATGTACTAAACTACAAATGTTGTGACTTAACATGATACAGACCTACTGTGTCTGAATTTTTTCCCCCTGGTGCCTGGTTTCATCAGGAAACAAATAGCAGTGCTTGTGCTATTAGTTTCAAAGTTACAAAGCCTGATATATGCCGAAGGAGCCGGCTCTTTTGTACAGCGGTATCGGCGCTATGCTTTAGTGCAAGAGGTCCCAGGTTCGCGCCCGCCCTCCACCTGTGTGTGGCTTGCTTCGCCCTGTGTGATGCACCTGCCTTCGGCAACCGTGATTGCTACATTGGTGTTAATAGTGGGGATGCAGGTACCCGGGCATGCATTTGTTGGACTGTAGCCTGGTGAGCAAGTCCGGGGCGGACTTGAGGCTGGCAGGGGAGAGTGTAGTGTGCACATACAGTATATGTATTATAAAAATAATCTGTCAGCCCTGCTCTTAGAGTTTCATCAGAGTGGTGGACATATCATAGGTATTTCCAATTTCCAGATAATAATAATAATAATAATAAAAAGCTTCTACTTGCGTGGAGCTGTTCTTCAGTTCAGGTATCTCGAACAGAAAAGCAAACGTGGTTTGTGAACTGTTCGTAAAAAAAATACTAAAACTACAGCTAACTTTTATTATTTTTTCATTTGGATTTGAGTGCATGTTCGTTTATTTGTTTCAGTATTTAAGTTACCTAATGTTTATTAGCGAAATAAATAAAATTAAAAGTTGCACTGTAGTCCTTAATATATGTAGTTAATCTTGACCGCGTTGTTTGTTCAGTAACTTGTGCCCAGTGTGTGTTCATAAAGTCAAAGCCTCCTTCTCGGGCTCATTTGCGACGTGCCTGTGTTACTGTGATGTACTTAAATAAAGTTGCTGAGAGTAATCAGACTGCTTCAAGTTGTTTGATTTCAACTTGTCATTTAAACCGGAGACTAGTTGCTATTGTGGTTACTGTATATTGCGCTGACAGCAATCGCTATTCTCGGTTGTTATTTTTTTTTTTATAATTTATTTGCTGTATAGGAAGCGACACAAGAAGTATATAGAAACGACAACATTCAGAGAGTGTACAATTTAAGACCGGTGATTTTCTTTCAACAGTCAGAAAAAAGTTAAATACACGAATACTGTATTTATGCTTTTTCGGGCAGATTGATTTGGAACAGTGATTAAACATAGTTTGAAAGATAACATTTGCCGCGCTTTATCAGAGATTTAAGCCCTCGTATTGACCAATCAGGTTAAAGGAAATCTCCGATCCATTTTCTAATCTGCTAGAGGTATTTTGTCTATATTACTATATAGATAACCACCAACCTTTATTGAGGATGATAGTTGACTGACTTAAACATTTTAAATTGATTGAGTTGTGTTTTGACTTACTATTACACAATCACTGTTACCTCACGCTAATCACAGTACTCATGGAACTCATCCAAATACCTAATTTCACCACCTGGGGTCAGCATTATCCACAACCGACTGTCACACAGTCACGTAAATACTACTATTACAGTGCTCTCCCTTTATTACGCCATAGTTAAGACAGGAGACTTTGCTACAGTATACAACCTTATAATGAGTGACCACTGTATAAATGAAATAATCGTTATTTAAATGCGTTAGGTTTGTTTTGAATTGGTCTGGTTCTCGCTACGTTCAATATTTTGTTTTATGCTTTAATAACAATTAACCACAAGCAGAACGAAAAAGAAAGTGGTCACACTTTAACTAAAACGGCAACAGATAATCCTTCCTGTTTCATCTTCAATGTAAATGTGTTTATCTGCTTTAATTTGTCCCCTTGGGGGCATACATCGCCTTGCTACCAGTTACAGTTCTGTTTCCAATAACAACCCCCATCTGCTAACATAGACTGCAGGTAACCAGCCCAACACTTCCCCATTACCAGCTGCTAAGAACCCCTTTAATTATTTTTTTTTTTTTTAAATCTGCAGATTTGTAATGTGATCCACAGGGCCCGTAGCTCCCTTTGTTCAATGTTACACCAAATCACATTAAGTGGAAAACAATAACTATCTGACAGCGCTCTGTCTGTAAGGGTGCTTAGCACTAATCCGCTGTTGAGAGTAATACTATTAGCCAGAATTCTAGCTGTGACTTTGATACACAGATTATGGGAAGCCATGGTGTTGGAAATCAAGTGCAGGCAGTGTCAAAGCCTGAAAAAAAAGACAAACTTGACAGTGTGACTTCTTTGAAGAGGGATGCATTTTGAAATTTGACATGGTGTTTCATTTAGGCCCACAATCATGTCTCCATTTAACAGTTGTTTCACTTAATTTCATATCAGGACTGGCTGTCATCCCTCGTGCGCTCAAAACGAAAATAGGAGAAATACCAGTGTTTCAAGAGCTTTTGAAATACATTATAGATTCAGTTTGCTTTTACACACAAAAATGAGTCTAGCAATG
Organism: Polyodon spathula; assembly: GCF_017654505.1. Taxonomy (NCBI): domain Eukaryota; kingdom Metazoa; phylum Chordata; class Actinopteri; order Acipenseriformes; family Polyodontidae; genus Polyodon; species Polyodon spathula. The sequence goes on along the minus strand of NC_054543.1, from coordinate 33,009,102 downwards.
TGGAAACAGATTGAGCTTGATAGAAGAGGTTTCATAAAAAAAAAAAAAAAAAAAATCTAACTCAATATCAATATTTAATTATAGCAGCTCAAAGGACCTTTCGGGAGAATTGCCCTTATATTGCCTTTAAATAAGACGTGGTTGGTAAAAAGCAAGTCCACGACTTCTTACCACAAGCAAGCCACTGAACAGTCATTGAGCAGCCAGCAGCATGGACATGTTATCAAGAAACAGAGATCAACAAAACATTTTCTAGACTGGTGGCATTCTCTGATAAGAAGTTCAGATATAATTACATCAAACTTCTTTGTCTCGTTACATAGTCATGATACTTTAAATAGTCATTCATAATTCATAATTTTCAAGCAAAGCTATGTCAGACTTTCTCAATTACTGTATAGTCCATCTTTTATGATTAGAATATATTTTGTGGGTCAAAAATGGAATTTCATGGAACTAACTGATAACTAGTGATAACAAAGTGTATTTATACAGCACAGATTGTGTGGTTTGTAAACTCTACAGAAAAACTCAGACAGATACCTTGAAAAATTACTGAAATCTGAGACATTGCTGTGTTTATTTTTATTCCTCCCATCTGTTCTGTTCAAACAGTGTGTCTGCACCGTCAGTGACAGGAAAAAAAATAACTCAGTGCTGTCTCCCAGCTCTGCCCCCTGGTGTATCTTTTCAATGGCATTGTCCACAATATAAAAAATAGAGATGTACTTTCTTTTGCATGGTCGAATAAAATTAATTAATTAATTGGCGTGAGAATATTTAATATATTTTTTTGCCCTAACCATGATTTATGCTTTTTTTCTTCTTCTAGTCCACTGTTTGACCTGGATTGTAAATGCAATAAGGCCCTTCAGGGTGTCCCTATATTCAATGTATACGGTGTGTGTGTGTGTGTCTATATATATATATATATGAGTATCTAAGATATGCATATGTCTGTGAGTCTGCCAAAATTCAAGCCCACACCAACAATATGCAAATATGATTCTATTTATTTATTTGTTGTTAAATAAAAGAGGTACCAGTTGTTATATTAATAATTATCATAGTTACAATGTGTTCTATAAAAAAAATTAATATAAATACAATTTGAAATACAACAGCAGTGTTAAAAATGTAATTAAAATGAAAAGAGCAGAAGAAAACGCAGGAGCATGGAGACTGAACGCTCCAACGCCATGGCAACCTGGTTGAACATATTTATTTTTAATAAAGAACAGGCTGTGTCTTAAACTGAACTATTATTTGAATCTTTTTGAGATACAAGGGGCATGATTTTCAAAGTGTTTACTCCAGTCTGCAATTTAATCCTGTTTTCAAAATGTTTGTTTCTCATTTTGCAACATTAACATGGATTTTTCTCCTTTCAGAAAAGCTGGAATAAATTAAAAGACAGGAGTAAACATTTTGAAAATACATTCCTTGATGACACATTACAGTCCTGTACTAAGCTCATTGCTGCCGTTTTTATTTGCCAACAAAACGTGCTTCTTAAGCAGCCTTATATAGTCTTTGTATTACATATATATTGTATTTAAGCATTCTGTCTATAAGTAGCTAGATCTCAGCTTTCCAATGCTAAGAGACAAACAAAACCCAAAGTCTTCCAGTGAAATATATATTCACAGGTGCAAACACCTTCACCACATACAGTATATTGCCATTTATTTATAGTTCTGCTGGTTGCATTGTATACTCACAATTGTAATCATTGCAAGAAAGCAACTTTAACACACGCATCATGTGCAAGATTGTAGCCAGCTGTGAGGCACTCGAGGCACGGGCCTCGATTAAAATCATACTATGAATTATTTATTTAGGCCCTTGTACACGTTACTTTGCCACAAAATAAAATGTATTTAATCCCTCGTCCTGTGGATATAGGGCTCAGAAATAAAACCCGAAAACCAAAAATATCAGTTCTGGTATATTTAAAAGCATTTGACTTTTGCATTTGAAATAACTGGGATTAAGTCAAGGGTTATTTCAGACAGTGCTTGCTGGGCAGGGCAAAGAAAAAGCTACAGTACTTATTTGCACTGAACCACACAGGTCCTGCAAATTTAGAACCTCAGGTAATCAAAAGTCTCTAATATTATCTTATTGAGAAAAAAAAAACAAAAAAAACATGTTAACTAAACTTTTATATTAAAAAAAAAAAAAAAAAAAAAAAACCAGCAAAGACCGTAATAATGTCCTCATCTTTTTACTTCTGTTATAAAAACATTAGTGGTAAATGTCATTTTTCATGGCTGGCTACGACCCTGATGTGTGTGATACTGTACTTTTACAAAGCCATGGTCTCCTTAACATGTAATAAATTCATTCCAAAAGACAATTTTGAAACAATTTAACCAATGCTAGAAGAAAGCATACCATAGCTTACAATAAAGTTTCCACTGTTTTGTATTGCTATTCAGTTCAAAATCATGCTGAACAGTTTGAAATGTGATAGTATTGAAAAAAAATTAATGCAATTAGTCTGATACTGTTTAGCCATCACACATGCATATTAGTTGATAAGAAAAAAATAAAGGTTATTAGTCTCCTGCGGTAACAGAGAATAATAACTCTTTCAAAGATGCATGGCCCATCATCATACATATGAATAAAAAAAAAATAGTTAATCACAAATCAGGATGGGTTAATATGTGTTATTGAATTCATGAATCATATACTGTCTAGATATAAACAACCAAGCCACTGGCAATTAAGAGGTAGTGCTTCAACAATGCTAGGGCCTTGGAAGAAAAACTGCAACAGACAGAGGCTGGGAGATGTTTTTATTCTACTACACGTTCTAAATCTACAATAAAGTCACTGTTTGCTCCTCTGGTTTTTACACAGTAAGTCACAGTGGCCCTCAATGAAGGCTCCAGCAGTGGACCACGACAGGAGTTATGCCTCCCATGATAAAGGCAAGGGCACAGATGTTTTTGAGACAAATCATTGATTAAAGATATGACAAGGAAAATGTTACTAAGTATTTGCTTTACTAAGTGTTTGAAAATGTAACTATCCTTTTCAAGAGAAATTTCTGTTCATCCTACTGCACACTACCTGTGCTATGTTGGGTAGTTTGTACTGGTAAGGGAAGGATGCCTGGAGCCTCAAGGAAATAAGTCTATTAACCTGTTTCACAGCTGAGGTTCAAAGTCTTCCAACAACATCAAACAATTATTTAGTGCAGGTGCTATGATATATTTTAAGATGTAAAATAGCAACCCAGGTGACCAATGAGAGTTGTTTTTCATCTTGGTATTTTACAGATAGTCCTTGGTGGGTAATACACAGACAGCTGTTTTTAAGCGCAAGTACTATTTCTCTGCATGATTTAAGTAGTTCCATTGCTATTACACAGAACTTCAGTAAATCTTTTTAAGAAAAACCTCTCACTCTGTAGTTGTTAAGCTTTGGATGTAGCAATGCTGTATAATTTCTAACAGGTAATTTGTAATGCACTTATTCACAAAGTTAACCACACAACACTGTTGTAACTTTGGAACAGATATAAAACAGTTTATTATTATTGAGTAATACTATAGGATTGAATGTTTACTGTATCGGTCCTAATTTGTAGCCCTTATTCACATAGCCCAAGCTGTTATAGATGTATGGCTCAGTTTACTTCTGTGCTTCTGAAGACCATCAGAATGTGGTGCTATTATGACAGTGAATACTTCCTACAGGGTTCCTAAGTGGAAATATGTGCTTGTTAAATATTTATGTGAGTGTGGTGCGATATTTACTGTTAAAGTATAATATATACTTGTAAATTTGGCAGTACTACTGCTTGAGGACGGTAGTGTCGTAAAAACGAAAAATTAAGTTTACTAAAATGCAGGCACAGTCTTGGCAGCAACCTCAAAGGATGGATTCTTTATCCTCTTGACACTAAACATCTGCTCCTGCTACCATAAAGAATGCGTGACTGCACCAGTCTGTGCATTCTTACTGAGCACACAATCCACCCTTTGAGGTTTATGCAGATCACTGTCAAATTCTGTATGAATTACTCTGGAAGTGATTTTACTCCAAGCTGGGTTTAGATCTCCAAATCATAAATTGTATCATATGAAAATCCAGGAAAACCATGAACCCTGGACAGACTTCAAACCCAGCAGTATCCAGAGATAAACAAACATTGTAAGAGAAACCAACCATCATCACATGACACAGCACTACAACATGACCTTTGCTGTGGTATCCTATTGTGTTTTTTAATTATCAGGTTTATTTAATTAACCTCCAGTCAATTGACACAATAATAAAAATAATAAAACCAAGCAATTAAATTAAGATAATCTGATTTTAATTAAATGTGCCTGAGAATATCAGTTTATATTGGCCAGGAAAGTTTATCATATGTTTTATATACCGTAACTGCTTAATACCGGCACAACTACTTTCTTGTTTTAATATAAACTGATATTCTGTTATAAGCATTTTGACAATCAAATTTTAGTGGATGGTCTTTACTGTAACCATGGCACAGGCATAATTAACATGGGGGCAGAGGGGTCATTCCCCCCCCTCACTTTTTCAATGATGGGGGAATGCCCCCACCACATTGCAGGAGTACTGAAACAGATTTATTTCAGATAATTTATTGGTATACTCACTAGTCAGTATAGAAGTCAAAGGGAAGAAAAATGGGATTGGATCCGGGATCACTGGAGCCAGATCATGACATGGAAAAAAAAAAAAGATTTTGAATTCAATTTGAAAAATAATAATAATAAAAAAAAACAGACTGAAATGTATTTGCATGTAGACTTTAGAATACTGTACACATCAAATGCTAGGCTAAGTTTTGAAAAGGGGGTATGTTTATTTAAAAAAAAAAAAATGACAACCCTTAAAGACTTTAATACATGTAGGATAATTCATTTTATAATATTTAAAACAAGTGTTCAAAGAAAGAGATTTAGCTTACAAAAGAGCTGTGTTTGTCCATTCTTAAATGTGGAATTCCCCTTGATTGCATTTTTAAGAAAGGCATGGATAGATAATGTTCTACTTCAGATTACAGTGCATTTAGAGTTCTGGTTATCCATTATCTGTAAGTAACTATTTTAAAAGTTAACTTTATTGCATTGATATTATATTTTATTGTACACATTACAGTAAGTAATAGAGCTACATATCATAGAGAAATATGTTTTTCTAGGCTAGTGTTTTTTTTTTTTTTTTTTTCTTGAATAATTTCCACCTGTTTTTCATGATATGTGTGTGTGTGTGTGTGTGTGTGTGTGTGTGTGTGTGTGTGTGTGTGTGTGTGTGTGTGTGTGTGTGTGTGTGTGTGTGTGTGTGACTTTCTCCCTGCGTGTGTGCTGGGTTAGGGTTATGATATGTGTGTGCATGACATTCAGCCAGTGTGTGTGCTGGGTTAGGGTTAAAAAAAAAAAAAAAACTCAGCCCCCTCCTAGGCCCGTCTGTCTGCCACCCCTTCGCCTCACCACTTCCAGAATCCTGGAGTCGCCACAGCAACTTTGTGCCAACAATTTATTGTTTTTGAATCATTGCCTCAGGAATGTCTTTGGATCTTTTAATTAGACAAATAAGGGATGCAATGCTTTGTTATACTTGTTTGCAGCGGTGCAGTCCTAAATCCAAACAAAATATAGATTTATTCAACAAAAAGGACACAAATTCCTATTTTATTTGTTCACTGAGCTTGAGGTAACATTTAACCAGTAATGCATGTGTCTCACGTGCGACTTTTATAGGCTACTCCCCTAGTCAGTGCTGCCAGATTGACAGTTTTCCAGCCAAATTTTTCTTGTTTTGAAAGCATCTTGCTGGTAAATACTGCATTTGGGGCTTAGTTATTTTTATTGTGCAGGTTCTTTTTGATTATGAGGTCATCACCAGCGCAGAACTGCAAGCACCACAACGTCCTGTATAGTATATCAAACCAAAAAGACATCACGCAACCACAACACCACACAAACACAAACAAAAAACATCAAACAAGGGGCAGGGCATCAAAAAAATCAACACAAAACAGGCACAACAAAAAGCACCACACACATCAACACACACAAACTCAACACCACCATCAACAAACACTCCACCCCCACCCCCCCCCCACCCCCTGCCGTCTTTTTTCTGGAGCTCTTCAGCCAATAAAATTACGAATTACACAAACTGAGTTATTGTTTTATTCATCACCAATTTCAGAACTGTCCAATTACAACTGTTTTTCAATTTATTTTTAAAGAATCTATCTGTTGACAGTTCTGGACAATTTCATTTTGCACGGAATTCTGAATACATGGTTTCACCTGGACCTACCGCATTTAAAAAAAAAAAAACAAACAAAAAAACGGAAAACCGATTGCTTCTCTGGTGCGCATGCATTGAAATGAATCTTAAGTTGACTCTTAAGTCAACTCAAGTCAAGGTTCTGCCTATTGAAAAAAAGTACCAGCTCGACTACACCACTGCTTGTCTGAAACATATGTCATTATTTCAGATAGAATAATCTTCATGCATGCCCCAGCTGCAGAAACTACCCCCCTACACACTTTTGGAACCATGGTGACATGTATTAACTTACACAGCATTATTAACCAATATATCAGCTGTCAACAGACCTGCACTGGTACAGGTATTCAAGTGACACTGGAAAACTAACAATAGTTACACATATACGTTTTCTTTATACTTTTATAATGGACCCCAGTGTGTGCCAACCATATGTAATCCATAATAATCTGTGCACTTAGGTCCCTATTGTGAAATGAAAAAGGAAAGACAAATTTACAAAGGAAAGCAAATATTCCAATGGTGTAAAACCTGCTTGCTTTATACAATTGTTGTATTCTTCTCTGAGAATTTGTCTTTGTCTTTACATTAGCTTCTGGTACTCTTTTTTGCTTTGTGTGCCCAATTATTTTCTCCCCAGTTTTGAATGTCTAATTATATCAAATGTCTAATTGTGTTCCCTCACCGCAGCAAACCCTGCAACAGCTGAGGAGGAATGAAGGGCAGTAGGGTCTGCTGTAGTGCGAGGAGGAGAAACAGTCTCTGCCAGTTCAATGCTCCCTGTGGATTCCCCAGGGAAGACCAATACATTTGTACAGTCAGGACACAAACCAACGCTCCCCTGACTGTATGACTCACTGTACAAACCACAAAGGTGTGCCCTCCTGTGGCAAAGTGGTGAATACGTGCAGGTGAATGATTTACAGGTGCAAGGGTGTTTATTAATGATTACAATGTCCAGAGCCTTATGGCAAAACCTACAAACAATAACAATGATGGAAGTGGTAGAGCGGCGTGTATCACTCCTGTTTGTAATATCCCACGGGTTTGACCAGCAACCAAAAATTCCTGTCTTTCCTCACCCACACAAAACACAGACACAGTTCCTACAGTGCGAGAATTAAATGCACGTGGTGCAAAGACATTTCCAAAGTGAAAAGTGAGTGTTGATGTTGGGGTTAATGCTGGCCTGTGGCTACAGCTCCGGATAGTGCGAGTATTCTTCAAAGATAAACAACACAAAACAAACAGGCTCCTTCTAGGTTTGTTTGTTTGTTTACTAACCATCTGCAAAGGAACAGATAACTGAACCTACCGCATTGGCTTTGGAGCACTCATGGTTGGGAGTGTTTCTCCTCACTGCTCTGCTCTACAGGTCAGGTGCCGAGTGAACTATACTATTCATTTGTCATAGTTTACCTTGGTTTACCATATTTTTTAATATGCTTTGCCATGCCTCTCTGGGCTTTCCAATACTTTCTTGTGCTTTAATATACTTTATTACATTCCACCATTCTTTTTGGTAAACTTTTAAAGGGGTGTATCTGGGACCTTCCGACCCCTGGTTTTTGAAGTTGTGATAACAGGAATGGAAAAACAAGGCACACCAGCCATGTTTTTCATTATTCCTTTAAAATAAACCCTAACCCAGGTGCCTTTATAATTGAATTTGTTAAGAAAGATTCCCTTATCAAAGGGGATGCCTTGAATATATACATATATTACACTTTGGTGATGGCAATAAGCACTCAATATAATTAACAATGTGTCTGGAGCCAATGTTAAAATCATGCTTACACTGACAAAAAAATCTAGGCCCAGCCAGATTTGTGCAGTCTCGTGATTTGAGTCTTACCATGAACTCTCTCCTTCTATTGTCTGCTTGTCTGCTGTAAGCTATTGATGCTCTGGGAGCTGCTAATCCTCTGATCACTAATGGTTTAATGGGTTCAGTCAAGGTTAAAGGTAATTACTTTTATGTTTTTGTTGTCACCTATCTTGTTTTGATGAATTGATGAATTAGTTTATTTTATTTTGCAGTATCACATCACTTTATTGATTCAGGTTAAGGGCTATATGAATACAAATGTAAATAAGGTTTATAAACATTCTCATAGATTATACAGTCTTTTGATAAGTGAAAAGTAAGGTTTCATACCTTAACATTTTATTAAATACCAAAAAAAACATACCTTAACATTTTATTAAATATCAAAAGCAGAGTATAATGCCAACAAATACGTGTTAACAGTTCTTTATGCAGGCAGCAATTAACTTTAACATTTTGAAAACACTAAAATAATTCAGACAAATCCATACAAATCACAATAGCACAATAGTGGCTGGAATCTGTTTTTTTTCCATAAAATATTACATTGGAATTCGTAGCTGTTATTATGAAGATGTTATACTAAAATTTCTAGAAACACTTGTATTTGATTTTAGTTGGAATCCAGCTCATGTCACACCTGAAAGGAGTTTGGACTCAACTTATTCCGAGAGGACATTGATAACATAAAAAAAAAAAAAAAACAGCACATAATTCGTAAGCAGAGCTACGAAGAAAACCTTCAAGATATCTGACTGAAACCAGAGCTCAGAAAGCTCCTCAGCTTTCATGAGCATTAAAGTAAAAAAGATCAAAAGTAACCTGTCTTACGCTGTGACGGTCATCACAAACTGTGTGATTTGACAATTTGTGTTAATCAAACTGTTTAGAGTGGAAAAGCTGCAGCTTTGAAAGAGATAACAAGACTGGTTTTAGCATTCTGAGTGTATTTAGATTGTATTGAAATAGAGTCCCATTCAAAGTCATGTGACTATGGCTAAATGTTATTGCTACGACAAACTTCATGCATTTTTATACAACAATGAATTATACATACTGTATGATATATTTATTTTCCGTACAAGACAGAAACATAACTAATTTCTTCAGCTCTATTGTTTGGTTATATCAGCATGTAAATTAGTAAGTAAACCTTAATGGTAAAGGTTTTTTTTTATGGATTTTTTTCTTTATATCACCTTCAATCTTACAAACATCAATGTTACAAATAAAAAGCATGTGGCAATTAATCCATAGTTGAACGTGGCCCCAGGCCACAGTCCTTGATGCAGAGCCGTGCAGAAATGAATCTTTGTCATTAATAATTCAATCAACCCCTTTTTGTTTAATAAACTGTTTGTCAGTGATATATCTAAGGAGGGACGCTAATTTGATTGTGTCCTGGGGAGATCGGATGTGCATATGGTGTAGCATGCAGATAAACAAAAATATTATTGCCGGTTTAAAATCCAGGGACTTGGGAAATCAGGAGAATAAGCTCTCCAGATCTGGGAAGGGAAATGCAATTACCTACAAATAATATAATCGGCCTCTGATTGATGACTAGTTATTCTTCAAACATTAAAGATTGCAGTTTTGCAAATGCAATAATGTTTTTAAATGACGAAATATTTAATGGCTTTTTTTAATCTATTAGAGGCAATATTTAAACTAGAAGGCAATCATTTAGGAAGTGAGCAATAATAGTTTAGAACCTGATTGATGAACTCTTTTTTGTAATATAGTATGAATACATAGACTTAAACAAAACACTAGTTATAGCCCAATTATAACCCGATTTTGAGGGGCATGTTTTGTCGGCCATTTCAATACTGACATGCTACCATTTGACATGCTTGGTGTCTGTGTCATAGAGATTTTTCTTTTTGTTATAGATTGTGAAAATCTGTTTCTTAATTTTAAAGTTACAGAATGGCATAAAAATTAGTTTTTACAAATTATTCAGACACTTTCATTATCATCCACTAGATGGCAGACTGTTAAAGAAAGTCTTTAGCTTTTCCACTTCCAACCCAAGTCACCTATTTGACCTACAGTCCAGAGTTTGGGTAGCCCTATGTGGACCAGCTGTAACTCAAGATTTTATGTCTTGCAGGGTGGATTGATGGGACATAGAACAGAATTTTCAAAAATACTAGAATTTGTGCATTTAGTAGCTTAGTTCAGTTCATCTTTTTTTTCTTCAATAATGAAATAGAATGTACCATTTTGTGCACAATACACAATTGTATTACGTCTTGGTGCATGAGCTTTTGGACAACTGTTTATACGAAATGTTTTATTTGAAAAATAGTTCCAGATTCTGCACTTCCTGCAGATTGTTAGCGGTTAAATGGCAGATTTGAAGGCAACGTCAAGCAGACACTGCTCACATGACAGCACAGACCTCCAGGGAGAAGCATTGTGTTGTGAAACCCGTAAAGTGAATTATGCTGAGATTTTGTTGAAAAGGATTTTAGAAGGAGCAACTCATTCGTTTTACTTGAGCATCCTGGAGATGCCAGTGCTTCAACCTATAGAACAGAAGCTTGAATCTGTGGCCTTTTTTAAAAATAGCAATTGTAATCCTGTCTACTGAGGGCAGTCAAACTTACAGAGCAACTCAGTACAGGTATGAAATATTACAGTCCTCTTATGTTTCAGTCATTGCATCTTGGTAAACTCTGCTGTTTTAAAGCACCCTTGTGGCATCAGCTCTCAAACGTCTTTTCTGTAAGTACAGCTGGCACACCACAGTGTAAGCATTACGCTGCCACCCTCCCCCTCCAGCCAACACTGCCCCCAGTGGATGCAAGAAGTACCAAACAGAACAAATGGGTAATTTCTTACATTGAATAATGGAGAATCTAGCAGGTGCACAGATTAATGGTTACACTCTGGGGTTCAGTACCAGCTGTACTTAGAAAAAATATATGAAGCTTCTGGGTTTTAATAAGTCATCAGAATGTGATAACTGGAGCAGAAAGTGATATACAAAGTGATTCTTCACAACAAGAACAATACATTAGTTACAATAACTCTAATATTTCATTATTGTACCAAGTTTCTCTTTAATGCTGGTCAGTTACCCTAGCTGGTTTAATTGATAGCATCCACATGATCTTATATTTTATTTCTTATCTGCTTTATATTCTATTGTGTATGTTCTGTACAATCATACAGTATATGTAGTTTCTGCTTAAAATCAATAGCAGGCATGCTAACTATTCCAACAAACATTCCCTCCTGGTGAAGTAGTTAACATTGCAGAAACTCATAGGTGAACCATACTTCCCCACCGCACTGCAAGTGGAGTCTACTCAGAAGCCAATTTTTGCTGAGATAATTTGCACATCTGTTGAGTCTGTGCCTTATCTAGTCCTTGACCTTAGTGCCGCATTTGACACAGTCAACCATATTCTTATTAGGCGCCTAGAGACCTCTGTTGGTATGTCTGGTACTGCACTGTGCTGGTTTAAGTCGTATCTGTTTTCCGGTTTCCACTCCACAGGGCTCTATTCTAGGGCCTCTGTTATTTAATATCTATATGCTGCCACTTAGGGCGCCTGGAGTTAGTTTTCTGTCTTATGCAGATGACACTCAGATGTACAAACTACTACCTCAATAGCTGTTTCTGTACTCTCACACACAAATTATGGATGCAAGACAATTTTCTGCAGTTAAATTGCAATAAGACAGAGGTTATGCTGCTGGGTTCTCCATGTCATTTGAGTAATGTGGGGAAGTTCAGTTTGGCTATTGATGAGCTTGAAATTGAGAGAATTCCGAAAAGAGAAATCTCTGTGTTATTTTTCATCCTTGCCTAACTTTTGAAGATAGGGCCTTCAGCTCCTATGCACCCAATTCTGGAATGCTCTCCCACAGAAAATGATTGAAATACTGTTGATATTTTTAAAGCAATTAAAAAAATTTTTTTTTGAAATGGCATTTGAGTTTGTGTAGGGCTGTTTATGTGTTGTACAGTACTGGTGCTGTGTGTCCTCTGTTTCTGGGCTAAACTTGTTGTGTGTCCTTGTTTTAATGTGTAACCTGCTTTGTGTCCATTTTTAATATCACTGTGTATCGTTTTAAACGGTAAAGCACTTTGAGATGTGCTGTATGAATTGCACTATAAAAAATAAACATTATTATATTATAATAATAATAATATAATAATAATAATAAACAGGTAATATCAAATCTTAGGACAATGTCGGTGATAAAGAAGTATTACTATGTAGAAATGTATTTTGCTGATCCATCAACCCTGGTTTTGCTTCCTGCAAAGGTCTGTCTGCCATCATTATGAAATTTGCTTCTGACAGAAATCTTTAGGCTAGTCATATTCTGTAAATGCAAACATCACGGGTGGGATGACCTGGGGTAACCACAAGTAAATAAATAATTTGAATAGTACCAACTACGCCACCTTGAGTTTGAAAAGGGAAGGACTTTCATGACCAAGTAGTAATACCCTTCCCAGAAAGGGTTCTTTTATCCCCGGGGGTCCAACACACACACTAAGGGAAACCCAGGTAGGTTAAAACAAATTTAATTGTTTCTCAACGGGGTAAAAAATGCTCTTTAAAAACCACACACAAACTCGCAACAAATAGAAACAGTTAAAAATGAGGGAGAACTCCCCCCCAAAAAATACAAACTGAGGTAATCCCTCCCTGTTGGTAAAAGTCACTAAAAAAAATATAAAAATAATGATAGTGTTCAGCTGCCACACAGAGTCCAGTAAAAGTATTGGAAGTCCAAATAAAGTTGGTTCCCAAACCACGCTGCCCACTCTTCCTGCTGTCCACTATCACACGTATCAAATCGCCAATGGACCTCACTGCAACGATACTCCGACCCACTGAAGAAGATGAAGATGGAGATCCCGGGAAACCTGAGAGGGAGAAGGGGGGCAAAGAAGGAGGCCGTCAGAAACGTTGGGAGCAAGGCTTTAATGTGTTATTTATCTGAGAAGTGTTTGTGGTGTTCATTTTGTGTTATTACTTACATTGTGGATACATTTTTTAAACATGCCTAAGAGTTCTGATGAACATATTTAATTATAATAATTGTGGAATTGATTAAAAAAATAGAAATATCTAATTTCAATATATACAATAGTCTTCTAATTGTATTTTATTAAAACCAATAAAAAGATCTCAGACTGTTTATACTTGGTTAAACAAAGGATACGATTCATGAAAACAACAAGAAGACTGTGTATTGCTCCAAACCCATCCTGCTAGAGCTAAGCTGTTCTTTTCGTCTATAATACTGTATCCATGTTTGCAAGGTGCATTGTGTTCATTTATCATTCATTGAGTTCCTAATGTCTAGATTTTAAAACTTTTTGGGAATACACTACTACATATATATAGTCTGCCTTTGTTAAAATGATGGTATCGCAAGATATGTTTATGGTAAATGGCATTCTTCTGTCAAATAGGAGGGTTCTGATATTTTAAGTTTATATTTTTTCTGTGCTGAAGTATTACACATTAATGTCTATTAATTAACATCAAACAGACATGCTTACTGCTGTGCAACAGTGCAGTGTTGCTGTTGTAATGAAAACCCATATAAAACTGTTACATGCAGCCAATGCTGCTTTCTTTATGTGCAATATGGTATACAATTAAAACAGCAGGTCTCGTTAAAATGTGGCCTTTTCCAAGGCTTGGTATTATTGAGGGAGACTTTGTTTTAAGAAATGCCAATGCTTTAATGTCAGCAGACTTGCAAACATATTAAATATTGACTAATTATAACAAACCACGCTAGCTCAGATGTGGTAGTGACTACATGCCTGCTTGTGTTCCCATTTTAGTTTTATATAATACTACAGAAGTATTAGAAGGGTATGACTTAATTGTCGAAATAATAATTAAACAACAAAGAACTACAGTAAATAGGAAAGACAGTTGCGAGCAGTACAGAATTAGCAGAAAACCACATTTCAAGTCAACGCCTTTGTTCTGTTGATTAGTTTCCACGGTTACCCCCTTTCAAAGCACAGATGATGATAATAAAAAATAGAAGTGTTTTTTCCCCCTGCCTGATGCAGGAGCATTTGAATAAAGCAATAACTGTGACATATTGTGAATTATGACAGAGTGGGCATTACCTCACCCCTGGAAGAAAGCAGCACCTGCCATTTTAGTTTAACATGGGTAGAAGAACTAAAAGACTCTGATTGGATTCCCCACTGCCTGTAATTATCCAATTGGGAGTTTTACAATTCCTTCCCCACTGTTCCCACCAGTATGAGGGGCTGTCCTGTTGTTTCTGTGATATAATGGATTGGCTACCTAATGGCCTCTGGCACTAATGGGAGGTGGGGGGCAGACAGTTGAATAATACCCCCAACCCAGGACAAAGCAGGAAAGGAAAGAAGCTGACAAACTAAGCAGGTTTTTTTTTTTGGTGAAATTCTCTGGAGACTAGCTGGGTTTTTTCAGTGTTAAAGATTTTTAAACACTTTTCAAACAATGATATTGAATTTCACTAACAAAGAGAATACAGGACTAGTCAATTGAAATTGGTTGCTTACAAGTTACAGTTGTCTATTTGCAAATATAAATTTGTTTACTTATTCTGAGTGGTTTAATTCTAATTCTTTATTTGCATTATATAGGGATCACATCACAAGTTTTTTTTTTTTTTTTTTTTTTTTTTTTAATTGATATGGTTTTTGTGAAAGTCAAATGTTCAAATCTGGTTTGACATTTGTCAAATAATGTATAATCTATGAAAGGTATAATTCAACCTGACAGACCAAGAGGAAATCCTTACCGTACATATTTTACCTAACACTATGTAACACAATTTTTGTTCCTGGGTAGTAAGTGTTATTTCCTAATTGCTTATGCCTCAAAAGTATACAAAATGGCTATAATTCCCCACAAACTTTGCTTTTGTGACCAGGACAGTGACATTTTGAAATTTACCTATTTCCAATGAGAAAACGGGCGAATTTGTGTCTTTTCGTTCACATAAAGTCAGAAAAAAACATATGAATCCAAATTAACATGTATTTATACTAAAGTAATACAAAAATGACTACAAAAGATTTAGAAGTGAGTAGTTTTTCGAGATTTACGATTATACTGTAAATCACTTTCACGAATCAGCCCCCAAATGTAGTCTCCCATCATGTTCTCGATATACTGTCCTTGGTAGCGGCGTTCAAAGTATATCCTGGTGGAAGCGCTCGCCTTGCTCCTCCGAGTACACTCCCATGTTCTCCTTGAATTTATCAAGATGAGCATCAAGGATATGGACTTTGAGGGACATCCTACAGCCCATTGTGCCGTAGTTCTTCACCAGAGTCTCAACCAGCTCCACATAGTTTTCGGCCTTGTGATTGCCCAGGAAGCCCCGAACCACTGCAACAAAGCTGTTCCAAGCCACTTTCTCCTTACTAGTGAGCTTCTTGGGGAATTCATTGCACTCCAGGATCTTCTTTATCTGTGGTCCGAAGACGACACCGGCTTTGACCTTTGCCTCAGACAGCTTAGGGAAGAAGTCTTGAAGGTACTTGAAGGCTGCCAACTCCTTATCTAGAGCTCTGACAAATTGTTTCATAAGGCCCAATTTGATGTGCAGTGGTGGCATCAGCACCTTCCGGGGGTCCACCAGTGGCTCCCACTTGACGTTGTTCCTCCCCACAGAGAACTCTGTCCGCTGTGGCCAGTCCCGCCTGTGGTAGTGCGCCTTGGTGTCCCTGCTGTCCCAAAGGCAAAGATAGCAGGGAAACTTGGTAAAACCGCCTTGGAGACTCATCAGGAATGCCACCATTGCAGCCTCTTGATGCCATCTCAGAAAAAATGTAGATATGTAACCACTTAGGCAGCTGGAACTAAACTGAACTGGTGGGCTTAAGGCCCCTGTATTTATACTACTATTTATATTACTGGAAAGTTCTAGAAGTTACTCCAAGGTTACTCAGCACTGAATCTATCTGGAATGTTCTGGAAAATAGGTACATTTCAAAATATCACTGTCCTGGTCACAAAAGCAAAGTTTGTGGGGAATAATAGCCATTTTCTATACTTTTGAGGCATAAGCAATTAGGAAATAACACTTACTACCCAGGAACCAAAAAATAAATAAACACGGTGTAATTCAAGAGGAGACATGAAATGTTTTATTAAACAGTGGAACACTCAGAATAATTATTGCACTAGGCATAAATGTCAAACTCCAAAGCGATCTCAAAGATTAGCAAATGTTAATTCTGTAGAGTATTAAAGTGAAATATACATAGAAAAGGTATTTTCGTCTTACATGTGTAATCTACTGTATCAATAATACATATAATTTCGTATAGATATAGTACCAAATTTATCATAAGATTTACAGCAAAATGCACCAAACACCATTTGTTTGTGAAAGGAAAAAAAAAGTTAATACCACACTTTTTAGTCCTTCAATTAACAACCTACGTTCTTTGTTATTAGTAATAAGATGTTTTTATTATCAACTAAATCACTTTTTGTTCTATTGCTTTACATTACAGAGTTAGATACAACAACTAATATACCGCAGCAATGACTTACTGTGGGGTGTAAGACTGTTTAATCTGAGGGAAGACTATTGTTACCACCAGGGGGTATTTAATTTTCCTTTATGCGCTGAATCTGCAGTACATACAGTATGTAATATAATAAATAGAAATAATAAGAAAGGCAAGGTTGGATAGTAAATATGACTATATACTGTAAATCCATAAATATTTGCAGGCCTTTTACTATGCATTTTTCATGTATGAAAAAAGTAAACATTTTTGGCACAAATACCTTAGTGCTGTACATATAGTGAAGTAATATACTACTAGCAATGCAACAGGTCGCCAACGTTTCTGGAGCAAAACAAATTTTATGGGTGTGATTCGCCAAATATTTTGGTAGCAAATATTCATAGCTTTAGAGTAATTTGTTTAAATATAGCTGATACAGCATAAATACATAACAAATAAACAGAAGATTTTTTGAAGTTCATACCATGTTTTTTTTTCTCTCTTTTGTAGTATGTTTTGTAATTCATTTTTTGTTAAGTCACAGAATCGCCGTTCAGCAGTTTTTTCATTCTGCCATTTTGTCTTGTTTTTCAGGAGTGGAGGTTGAGGGTGTTCCTTTGAAAAGGGGCGGGGCTGACATGACAGACAGAGACTATTGCCCAGTGGTGTAAGGATGTGAGGGCAATAGCTAAATCTATTTTTGCTCCTATGATGAGGTTTTATCCAATCACAGGCCAGAATTTCCAAGCACAAAATGATATTGTAAAAGTCTACCGGAAACCATAATAGTAGTACAGTACTTCATGCAAGATTTCGAAATGTCCAATTTTTTGTTGTAATTCAATATGTTAATGTAAAATTATTCAGCAGGTTTCATTTCGACTTTATGAAGCAAAATTAGTTAATTCTATCAGGTGAAGCAAAATATGTGGCCACGTACTGTAGCTCCAAATGATGCATTAATATCTACATGTACATTTGATGGCTTTTATCATTATATTTACCTATGGGGATTACATTAAACAATGTAAGGTTTGTGCACACTGAAGATATAAGGCAGGCACAGCATCCCTGAATGTTTCTCATGAACTCAGGAACATACTCAACTTGAACTGTAACATTAGGCTAAGACAGAGATTGATGTGCCTGTTTCTCTGCATAAACAATCAATATTGACTGTTAAAATGTACATTGACAATCGGATTCCATCATCTGGGAACACCTCTTTCACAGAAGCAATGTGTGTATGAACACGGTAGAAACAGACTACAATAGTATGTCCCCAAAGAAAGATCACCACAGTCTGACTCATTTTTTTGAATTTCAAAGGTCTATGAAATTACCATAAACATACCAAATGGAGCACTGGCTCCTTTTATAACACAAATCTTCTATAACTTCAAAGTACCTTGCTATGTATGACTGTGTGAAAATCTGGACATATTTCATCTTGTAAGGAATACCTGAAGACATTCTAAAAAAGGAAATCCAGCCAAACTCCACTGGAATTGAGAATAATTCTCCTTAGGTGCCAGTTACTAAGCTTCTCCGAAACACAACTTTTTAAAGAATAGTATTTCTGCTATAATAGAATAGTATGTCTACCATAAGACTGAAATATTAGCTTAAGGCTAGAAGACTTTGATTTCACCAGTCTCGGGGTGTCACACATTATGCATGTCTGTACAGTAGCTTTCTCTTCTACATTGTTCAAACAACCCCTTTAACCATTACAAATTATGTGACAGTTTTACTACTCTATTGTTCAAACCATATCCTGCCTGCATCAAAACCTCAATGCTAAAAAGGCAGAATGGGATTCCATTATACCATTATGACACAAAAGTACTTAATAACATTAATAACAAAAGAGAAATGGCATGGGGTGCCTAACGTATCATTTAACTAAATTAGTCAAATGCACTACATTTAAATGGCATTTCTTTTTTAAAATGTGCCATTTACAGTAATGGATGACATGCTAGCCAGGCTTGACTTAAGCAAAACATCAAAAGCCCATTTCTAAAAACACTTTGAAATATAACACACAAAGCAAAACGAGAGGTATGGACAGACTTTTTTGAGCTCCACAGCAGAGGTAGTACTCTTATTATAGAATATATATATATGATATATATATATATATATATATTATATATATAATATATATAGATATATATTATATATTTTTTACTATGATAAATAATTATAAGAGTATACTATCTCAGCAATCCAGATCAATTAACAAGAATGTTAGAGTAACATTTACAAATTAAACACTCTCTATTTAAAACAGTCCTTGGCAATGATTAAGATGATAAATATTAATTTACAGCAATGTGATGGAAACAGACAGACTAAAAATAGAGCAAAGATTGATATCTGTAAGGGCACATACATCTTAGTTCATTTATTCCAAGAGAATAAAAAAATAAATTATCAAAACTTTATGGACTGTTTTGAGGAATGTTTTTTATTTATTTATTTATTTAAGGGATTTTGTGTTTAAAGTGCTTATACATATTATCTGAGATTATGCATTTTAAACACTCAAATATTTAATTTAATTAATCAAAATAGTCTTGAAAACACACTTCTAAAAACAGTCCTTAAAGTTTTGTGAATAGGGCTCATATGACACAATGGGTCAGATTCTCATAGCTACAGTATTATTCCAAGCCGCTAAAATAAAAGTAAATTGTTTATTTCTGTATTGCTATGGGGGGGGGGGGGGGGGGGGGGGGGGGGGGGGGGGAGTGCTAATGGGGGGGGGGGGGGGGGAGTGCTAATTCGGAATAAATAGCTTTGAGAATGCATGATCTACTAAATCAAGACCATTGTCAGCAGACAACCCAAACAATCAGAACACTTCAGTAAAAATGTATAGCTAGCCACATGCATAACTATACAATTGTTGGAGGACACGTTGACAAAACAAATAATTATTCATACTTCCTAAAAGACACTGAATCCTGCCTCAAATGCACTTCCAGCATGCATGTACTGTATGTGCTGGCTGTAAACTAGACATGACAGCCACATAATGACAAGGATCACTGGACTATTAAATATACTACTGGACAATGACTCAGGTAATGTAGTTATTTTATAAACTTCTTCCATTTGTGTCACCTGTACAAATGTCTGGACTCAGGTGTTAACATTTCAGTGGTAAACAGTAAATACGCAGTAGGTTAATAAACCCTTGTGCTTACAACACCAGGGACATCTTGCACTGTGGAGATGCTTTCCCTAGACAAGCGTTTCTGGCAACTCGATGTTAAGCAGCGACTGTTTTCCTAGTTTAGATATAAATAGAATATTCCACCTCTCAGTAGCACAGGTGCAAGGTAATGAAAAAACCACTTGAACCATGTGCTGTCTGTAATAGGAAACAGATGCCTCTTGGCTAACTGCTGGTAGTTAATGAGGACTTGGCAATTAAACATGTCTGATTTTATTACAAAGCAGGTGTATGAATGTCTCACTTTTGGCTCTTTTTATTGAAAGAGACACTAGTATCATCTGTTTTTCTTTCTGAATTGTAGTTAATGCATGGGTTTATTCATTCGAGAATTGAAAATGGAATGATAATATCTTCTGTACTAAGTCCAACTAATACTAGCAGCTCCCTTAACTGGATCCTGGAAAACTGCAACCTGAAGCCAGCACTCACACAGTCATACTCTTGTGTCAAGTTCTTCATGGATAAGGGATCATTTTGCATATGGTGGACAGACGTAGGTGGCCTCATTTACTAAAATACATTGTAACCTGTCTGGCATCAAAATATTTCCCAAGTGTAGCTTTATATAAATGTTAGTTATGTAGATCATTTATAACACTTATGCATTCAATAAGAAATAGTTAGGAAAATGATTTACTTTAACAATTATGCACGCCCTTACAAAATTTCTAGTTGACCACTTCTTTAGTATTTGACATGGATTTTTTAACACCTATTATTGCTTGGCTGAGCAGTAAGCATTAACAACAATTACGCTCAGAGTGGCAGAAGCTTTAAAGTTACAACATCTGTTATTAAATTAGCTGGGATCTAATGGCAAAAAAAAAAAATCATAAAAGGAAAAGTCTTTATTCATACACTATTTATCTCTTGTCAATATACCCTTATCAAATTATTTTCAATAGCAATGTAATGGTTCTGTAAAGGGGCATAAGTTGCACAGGGGCAGCTGGGCAACCCCAGAGGAAACATTTTAATATTTGACATACCAATTTTATCACAATAGTTCTGAACCAAGGCACACTGCAACCTGTAACAGTATCAATGTATTGCCACATCAGGACCACTGTATACTTTGTTCCAAATCCATTGCGTTGCCATTCTATTCTGTTTAACGGTAATACACTGTGATTATAATGGATCCAATGACATTTTGTGTAACAGCTATTGATAGAACATTTTCCACGCAAATCTACATTGTAAATATCTCACCTTTCTTAAATTCTAATTCATTTTAATTCAACAAAAGAATGATGAGCGAATTGCATTGCATTGCTAAATAGATCCTGGTCTTGGTTTTATAAATCTGTTTAATTTAGGTTCAAACTTTATAAACAGAATACTGAATAAAGATGATGTTCTGTGCTTCTTCACTCATGAGGAAGTCTGGAGACACAGGACCCTTTCAGAGGCTTGAACATTATTCTTTTGGCCATCGTTGTTTCAGATAACTGCAGTACTCCATGAATGATCAGGAAGTAGCCTCTATTTAATCAAAATGTATTTACAACTGCAGATACCATTAATTTTGCGTTGTATCCAATTTTCAAAAAGCAAACCATTATCCTTTTAATTCTTTATTTAAAAAAAAAAATCTGTAACGTAGGATCAAATACTGTTATTGTTTCTATACTACAGATTACATTTTCAGAAAAGAGCCAAGTTTTGTTGCTTCATCAAGCTTTTTATTCCCATAATAGAAGTAAAATGCTACATGTGTGGTTCAGCACTTAGAACAACAGAATGCTGTTGTCAGCTATAGTACTTTGATCTGGATAGAACTAAATGCATATGACTGTTTTGAGAAACATAAGGAACTATCAAATTATGGTGTTTGCCTGACTTTAAAAAGGTGGGGAAATGGTTAATTTTTACATAACATTTTTTAATGAAATAATATCATCCATAACTGGTTGCGCTATTCAGCTTATCAGACAGATAATAATCAACAATCAAGGCGTTGAAAACCCTTTATTGTTCAAAGGCAAGAAGAAAAAAATAAGTGTGGACTACAAAGCCTTTAAGTGTGTATTATTATACTTAGTAATATAATATATTAATTGAGAAAGCTATTATCGCTATTCATGCAAGCATTAAAAGCAGGAGGACATTCCATTTTTACATTTCTCATTACAAAACAGATTTTAGCAACAATAAAGGAAAACACATACTACTGGGTAGATAGTTATGTGAGAATTAAAATTAACTAATCAATGGGTATTCAGAATTCTATTTTTGTTTTCTCTGTTTGTAAAATTCAGGTCCAATTCATAAAGCACAAAACAGTTTTTTTTTTTTTTTTTTTTTTTTAAAGAGTGTTTGTACTGTAGAAGTTTGCAAAGTTTGAGTGTGTTGTGATAAAGTCACAAGCTTGTAACACTGACTGACAATTCTAAGAGAATGGTTTTGGAAAGTTGTACTTTTGATTTGACGGGACAATGAGGGCACTGAATACTGCTAATTTAGACTGGCTTATTCATATACAGTTGATATATAATCCCACCACCTTGAGCCTCAGAAATGATATTATCTATCGTGGATGAATAATACACAGTGAGCCTTAGTACCACTCTATATGAAAAGCAATAATAAGCATTAGGCTTGGAGTTTGCAATCTGCCAAACACTATTCAATGCAGAAATGGTATGATAAAATTAAACTTTAATGCTTTTGTTAGATTTGCTACATCATAATATTTTGGTGATAAATGGGGTTATTTATATGTGCATGAATCTGCATAAATATGCAAGGGGAAAGATAGAAGAAAAGCCCTTACTAACTCCATGTAATGAACCGTGACATCATCACCCAATGCACAGATTGCATATTGGTCCCAGAGCGTTATTTCTCAAGACTGTAAAATGATGTTTAGCTAGTAATGATCTCTGCAGTCTAATATTTTTTTACTGTATTGTCATGATTGAAAAGACTTTAAGATTTTATTCATAAGCTCTGTCTTTGTATTTCTTGGTACTTCAAGTAAATCTGGTTTCTGTTGTCACCAAGAATGTTTTCGTTTCAGATAATGACCTACCAGGGTAGGTTCAGCTGCTGCTTAAGCAGAGGTGTAAATTTGGTGGCATGGCTCTAGATTTTAGTGCCAAGGTACCTCATATAGCGCCAGTCAACCTGTTTAATTTTTGTTTTAATTATTATTCCTCAGCAACCGTAGATTTTGATAGTTTCTCATTGGGTCTGGACAACCTACATGGCTAACCCAAACTCATCCACATATACAGGAGAGAAGGTTTGTGTCATGTGGGACTGTACAGAAACGCATTGAAGAGTAGGGAGGGGGCTTGATTAGGGCAGGTTTGATAATTTAGCATCAGTAGGGTCTCTGGTGCTAAACATTCAAAACAGTTTAGCACCAATTTTCTAGACGATTTGCACCTTGGTAAAGTACACCATTTAGTGAAACTATCTCAGAGAGAAGTTTTCAACTTTTTATTTCAGGTTTCTTTTTTCTAAAGCAGGGTTCTTCTTGAAATGAATAGGGAGTGTAAGGAGAGCACCTGTACTACTGAAATAAAATGGTGAATTTTCAAAGATGTAAAGCCATGCTTTCTCGTTTTGCTTCTAGCATACGTTTGTCCATATGAACTTTGCTACCTTTGTCAAACTCAAAAAGGATAGCCAGCAGGTTCAAAATTTGTGCATGTGATATCTGCAATCATTCCTTTATAAACTAGGTTAATCCAGATGAGAGGGGAAAATAATGACTGAATTCAGCAGAATGCAAGGAGGACAGCAGAGTATTTTGATATGCTGAAAGGACATCTACTCGTATCATTTTGAGAAGTACATTCAGCTTTTGCAGGACTTAGCAAGAAAGATACAGACTAGGTTACTTTGTCAATGCGAGGTTAAGGTGCACTTTTTCAAAGTAATAATTTTTTTAAGAACAGCACTTGCAGTATATTTCAGCACCCCCATTTCAGCATATAAATGGTTACAAACCAGATGGCATGATATAATGCCTTGTGTCTGCAACCAACACCATGCAACCCCAACTTGAAGTCTGGCAGCAGAGGTTGCTTTTATTCATATCTGTAACACAAT